>NC_029790.2:113077168-113080714 GCF_000816755.2 Arachis ipaensis | reverse complement strand
TTTCTGGTGGCTGTATTGAGCCTTCTGTAATCAATACACATGCGCCACCCTGTAACTGTTCTTGTAGGAACCAGTTCATTTTTTTCATTATGAATCACTGTCATGTCTCCCTTTTTAGGGACAACTTTAACAGTACTCACCCAGGGGCTATCAGAAATAGGATAAATAATCCCAGCCTCTAGTAATTTAGTGACCTCTTTCTGCACCACTTCCTTCATGGCTGGATTTAGCCGCCTCTGTGGTTGAACCACTGGCTTAGCATCATCCTCCAATAGGATTTTGTGCATGCATCTAGCTGGGCTTATGCCCCTAAGGTCACTTATGGACCACCCAAGAGCTGCCTTGTGTGTCCTTAGCACTTGGATTAGTGCTTCCTCTTCCGGTGGATTTAAAGCAGAGCTTATGATCACTGGAAAAGTATCACCTTCTCCCAGAAATGCATATTTCAGGGATGGTGGTAATGGTTTGAGCTCGGGTTTAGGAGGTTTTTCCTCTCCCTGAGGAAATTTCAGAGGCTCTTTCAATTCCTCTGAATCCTCTAGATCAGGCGGAATATCTTTAAAGATGTCTTCCAGCTCTGATTCGAGACTCTCAGCCATGTTGATCTCCTCCACCAGAGTCAATAAGATCAACTTTCATGCAGTCTTTTGGTGTGTCTGGATGCTGCATGGCATTGACAGCATTCAATTTAAACTCATCCTCATTGACTCTCAGGGTGACTTCCCCCTTTTGGACATCAATGAGAGTTCGTCCAGTTGCTAGGAAAGGTCTTCCTAGAATGAGAGTAGCACTCTTGTGCTCCTCCATTTCCAGCACAACAAAGTCGGTGGGAAAGGCGAATGGCCCAACCCTGATAATCATGTCCTCAATCACGCCTGATGGATATTTAATGGAGCCATCATCAAGTTGGAGACATATCCGGGTTGGTTTAACTTCTTCAGTTAAACCAAGCGTTCTGATGGTGGATGCAGGTATCAGGTTGATGCTTGCCCCAAGATCGCATAAAGCTGTCCTGGTGCAATTTCCCTCTAATGTGCATGGTATCAGAAAGCTTCCGGGATCTTTAAGCTTTTCAGAAAAGCTTTTCAGAATGACTGCACTGCATTCTTCAGTGAGGAGAACTCTTTCAGTTTCTCTTCAATCCTTCTTATGACTCAAGATCTCTTTCATGAACTTGGCGTAAGAAGGTATTTGCTCAAGTGCTTCTGCAAACAGAATCTTTATTTCAAGAGTCCTGAGATAATCTGCAAAGCGAGCAAATTACTTATCCTGCTCCTCTTGGCGGAGTTTTTGAGGATAAGGTATCTTGGCTTTATATTCCTCAACCTTGGTTGCTGTAGATTTATTTCCTACAGAAGTGGTTGAAGAAGCCTTTTTAGATGGGTTGTCATCAGCACTTGTGTGTGTCTGATCCCTCTCCGACAATTGAGTGCCAGAGTTAGAAGCTGGAGTGACGTTAGACGCCAACTCCTCATTTGCTCTTGGCGTCTGAACGCCAGAACTGTGCTTCTTTTGGGCGTTCAACGCCAGTTCCTTGCTTGTTTCTGGCGTTGAACGCCAGTCCTGAGCATGGTCTGGGCGTTCAGCGCTAGCCTTCCACCCAATCTCTGGCGTTTTAACACCAGAATTATTTTTTTCTGGGCTCTTACTGTTCTCAGATGGATTTTGGGTGGTTTGCTCATTTCTTGGCTTCCTGCTGCCTTGAGATGGGGTATTTAATGTTTTTCCACTTCTTAATTGAACTGCTTGGCATTCTTCTGTTATTTGTTTTGACAGCTGCTATTTTGTTTGCTTCAATTGTTCTTCCATATTTATATTATGCATCCTTGTCTCTTGTAGTCTATCTTTGAATTCGGCTAACTGCTGTGTTAGAAAGTCCAATTGCTGATTGAATTCAGTAGCTTGTTCAGTAGAACTGGGTTCAGTAGTTACTGTTTTAGCCTCTTCTTTCATGGAAGGGTCACTGCTTAGGTACAGATGCTGATTTCTCGCAATTGTATCAATGAGCTCTTGAGCTTCTTCAATTGTCTTTCTCATGTGGATAGATCCACCAGCTGAGTAATCTAGAGAGATCTGAGCTCTTTCTGTAAGCCCATAATAGAAGATGTCTAACTGAACCCACTCTGAAAACATTTCAGAGGGGCATTTTCTTAGCATCTCTCTGTATCTCTCCCAAGCATCATAAAGAGATTCATTATCTCCTTGTTTAAAGCCTTGGATGTCCAGCCTTAGCTATGTCATCCGTTTTGGAGGAAAGTATTGATTCAGGAATTTTTCTGTCAGTTGTTTTCATGTCTTTATGCTAGCCTTAGGTTGTTTATTTAACCACCTCTTAGCTTGGTCTTTTACAGCAAATGGGAATAGTAATAATCTGTAGACATCCTGATCTACTTCCTTATCATGTACTGTGTCAGCAATTTGTAAAAATTGTACCAGAAACTCTGTAGGTTCTTCCTGTGGGAGACCAGAATACTGGCAGCTTTGCTGCACCATGATAATGAGCTGAGGATTCAACTCAAAGATACTGATTCCAATGGAGGGTATGCAGATACTACTCCCATATGAAGCAGTAGAGGGGTTAGCATATGACCCCAGAGTCCTTCTGGACTGTTCATTTCCGCTTAGATCCATGATGGAGAAAGGGAGATGATGTAAAATAGAGAAGAAATATTTTTATTTACTTAATTATTTATTTATTTTGAAAACAAAATAAATTAAAATAAAATAAATAAAAATAGGTGAAGATTTTCAAAAAAATGAGGAGAGAGAAAGTAATTAGGAAGTTTTGAAAAAGATATGAAAAATTTTTTTTTTTTGAAAAAAGTTTTAATTTTGAAATAAAAATCTAAATTTTAAAGGTAAATTTCGAAAATTTGCTTTAAAATAGAGAGAAAAAATATTTTTGAATTTAAAGAGGAGAGAGAAAAACAATAAGATAGCACAAGATTTAAAAATTTTTAGATCTAATGCTCCTTGTTTTCGAAAATTTTGGAGGAAAAACACCAAGGAACACCAAACTTAAAAATTTTAAGATCAAGACACAAGGAAAACTTAAGAACACTTTGAAGACTCACAAGAACACAAGAACATGAAGAAAGAACACCAAACTTAAAATTTTTAGAAAACCAAAATAAGATTTTCGAAAACCAAAGAAAAATTAACAAGAAAACACCAAACTTAAAGTTTGGCACAAGATTTAATGTAAAAATTATTTTTTGAAAAAGAATTTTAAAAAGAATGTACCCAATTACCAAGAACACAGACCAACACTCTAGCCAATTGGGCAGTAAATGTAACACTTGTTTTGAAAAAGTATTTTTGATAACTAAGAAAAAAATATTATAATTTTTTTTGAAAAGAATATAAAAAACTCTGACCCAAAAGACAAAATTTTCCTAATCTAAGCAACAAGATTCACCGTCAGTTGTTCAAACTCAAACAATCCCCGGAAACGGCGCCAAAAACTTGGTGCACAAATTGTGAATCACACTTTTCACAACTCGTACCACTGACCAGCAAGTGCACTGGGTCGTCCAAGTAATACCT
>NC_029790.2:113070872-113077119 GCF_000816755.2 Arachis ipaensis | reverse complement strand
CTAGCTTATACCACGAAGATTCTGATTAAGAGATCCAAGAGATATTCATTCATTCTACGGTGAACGGGAGTGGTTGTCAGGCACGCATTCGTGGGGGAATAATGATGATTGTCACGTTCATCACATTCATGTTGAAGTGCGAATGGATATCTTAGATAGGAACACGCATGTTTGAATAGAAAATAGAAACACTTACATTAATTCATCGAGACACAGCAGAGCTCCTCACCCCCAACAATGGAGTTTAGAAACTCATGCTGTCAAAGAGTACAAAATTCAGATCTAAAAATGTCATGAGATACAAAATAAATCTCTAAAAGTTGTTTAAATACTAAACTAGTAACCTAGGTTTACAGAAAATGAGTAAACTATGATAGATAGTGCAGAAATCTACTTCTGGGGCCCACTTGGTGTGCGCTGGGGCTGAGACTAAAGCTTCTCACGTGCTTGGGCTGTTTTGGGCGTTCAACTCCAGGCTGTAACCTGTTTCTGGCGTTGAACTCCAACTTGTAACGTGTTTCTGGCGCTGGATGCCAGACTGCAACATGGAACTGGTGTTGAACGCCAGTTTACGTCATATATCCTTGAGCAAAGTATGAACTATTATATATTGTTGGAAAGCCCTGGATGTCTACTTTCCAAAGCAGTTGGAAGCGCGTCAATTGGACTTCTGTAGCTCCAGAAATTCCATTCCGAGTGCAGAGAGGTCAGGATTCAACAGCATCAGCAGTCCTTTTTCAGCCTGAATAAGATTTTTGCTCAGCTCCCTCAATTTCAGCCAGAAATTACCTAAAATTATAGAAAAACACACAAACTTGTAGTAAAGTCCAGAAATATGAATTTTTCCTAGAAACTAATGAAAATAAACTAAAAACTAACTAAAACATACTAAAAACTATATGAAATTAACCCCAAAAAGCGTATAAAATATCCGCTCATCAAGGAGTAACCTTGGACTCGGTTCCCCGACTTCGATTGGGATGACTGTGTCGACCCCGTATGTGAGTCAGAAGGGGGCTTCGTCGGTAGATGATTGGGGGGGTGGTCCTGTAAAACCGTAGGACTGAAGCTAGCTCGTTTGCCCATGAGCCCTTCTTCCCTCAAGTCGCTTCTTTAGTCCTTTTAAGATGACTTTGTTGGCTGCCTCTACCTGGCCGTTGGTTTGGGGGTGTTCGACTGACGAGAACTTTTGCTTGATTCCCAGTCCTGCTAGGAATCCCTTGAACTTCTTGTCGGCGAATTGTGTCCCATTGTTCGATATGACGGTTTCTGGGATTCCAAACCTGGTGACCACTTGCCTCCGTATGAATTTTTGGCAATTCGCTGAAGATATGCTAGCTAGTGGTTCCGCTTCTATCCATTTGGTGTAGTAGTCTATGGCTACTATCAAGTATTTCACTTGCCCAGGCCCAGGTGGGAATGGCACTAAGAGGTCGACTCCCCATTGGGTGAAAGGTCGGGGGGCCATCATCAGGCTGAGTTCTTCGGGTGGAGCTTTGTGGAAGTTGGCATTTTATTGATATTTTTTGCATTTTTTGACGAACTCCTGGGCATCCGACATCATTGTGGGCCAGTAATATCCTGCTCGGATCATCTTTCTTGCCAGCGATCATCTCCCGATGTGGTAATCACAACAGCCCTCATGGACTTCTTTTAGGACGTAGTCCGTTTGGTCGGGGCGTAGGCATTTGAGTAGGGGTTAGCGGAGTCCTCGTTTGTGCAGCTGTCCTTATATGATCACATATTTGGAGGCTTCCCTTCTGTTGGTTTGTGCTTCTTTCTCATTCTCGGGAGTTTCGCCATGCTCCAAGTATCGGAGGATAGGATCTATCCAAGAGGAGGGGTTCGGTATATGGGTTGCGCACATGATGATTGCAGGTTCAGTTGCTAGCCCTTGGATTAAGGATCTGTTTCCCGTCCCAGGTTTGGTGCTTTCCAGCTTGGAGAGGAGGTCGGCTTGGGCGTTTCTTTCTCTAAGGACATGCTGAATTATGACTTCCTCAAAGCTTTTGCATAGCTCCTTTACCTTTTCCAGGTATTTTTGTAGTAGTGCGTCCTTGGCTTGGTAGCTGCCATTTATCTGAGAGGTGACGATCTGGGAGTCGCTACTAACTTCCACCCTTGATGCTCCGACCTCTTTGGCTAATATTAACCCTCCTATCAGGGCCTCGTACTCTGCCTGGTTGTTGGAGACTGGAAAGTCGAACTTGATCGATTGTTCATAAGCTACTCCTGCCGAGTTCTCGAGAATGATCCCGGCCCCTCTAAACGTTTGGTTAGACGTTCCGTCAATGTGGAGTTTCCCTCGTGTGTTCGGTACATCGGGAGCCTCCCCTGTGACCTCTACCAGAAAATCTGCCTTGGCTTAGGCTTTAATTACCTGCCTAGGTTCGTATTGCAAGTCGTATTGGGACAGCTCTATTACCCATGCCATCATTCTTTCTGTGAGGTCGGATTTCTGTAAGACTTGCCGAATGGCTTGGTCGGTTCTTTGGATGATCACGTGCCCTTGGAAGTACTGTTTTAGTCTTCTAGATGAGGTCAGTAAGGCGTAAGCCAACTTTTCCAACTTAGTGTACTTCAACTCCGCTCCTTGGAGTACTTTGCTGATAAAGTATATTGGGCGCTGAGTCTTGTCTTCTTCTCGGACAAGGACTGCTGCCATGGCTTGTGTGGTCACAGCTAGGTATAAGTACAGGGGCTCCCCTTCTCTAGGTTTGCTGAGTACGGGAGGTTCTGAGAGTATCTTTTAGAAGTGGATGAACGCTTCTTCGCATGTCGAGGTCCACTAGAAGGCGATTCCTTTCTTCATTAGGTTGAAAAATGGGATGGCTCTTTCTGCCGAGGCACCGAGGAACCAGGATAGAGTTGTGAGTTTCCCGGTGAGTCGCTGCACGTCTTTGACACACCCAGGGCTTGTCATTTTGAAGACGGCTTCACATTTGTCTGGGTTGGCCTCTACGCCTCTTTGTGTTATCATGAATCCTAAGAATTTCCCTGCTTCCATGGCAAATGCGCACTTGAGTGGGTTGAGCCTCATTTTGAATTTTCTTAGTGATTTGAAGACAGCTTGGAGGTCGTCTATTAGCCTGTTCAGCTTTGCTGTTTTCACCAAGATGTTGTCAACGTACACTTCTACTGTCTTGCCTATGAGGTTGTGGAAGACTTTGGTCATTAGTCTTTGATAGGTGGCTCCTGCGTTCTTCAGCCTAAATGGCATTACTCTGTAGCAAAAAGTGCCTCCTGGCGTTATGAATGCCGTTTTGTCCTCGTCAGGTCGGTGCATTGGGATCTGGTTATAGCCGGAGTACGCATCCATGAAGCTGAGAAAATGATACCCCGCCACCGAGTCTACCAAGGTGTCGATGTTGGGGAGGGGAAAAGAGGCTTTTGGGCATGCTTTGTTCAGGTTGGAATAGTCAACGCAGAAAGAGTCTTTTGGGCATGCTTTGTTCAGGTTGGAATAGTCAACGCACATTCTCCACCTCTCGCTGGCTTTTTTGACTAGGACGACGTTGGACAGCCATGTCGAATACTCAAGTTCCTTGATGAATCCAGCTTCCAACAACCCGACTGTTTGTTTGGCGACTTCGTCGGCCCTTTCTTGAGACATCTTTCTTCGCCGCTGGGGTACCAGTTTGGCGCTAGGTTTCATGGCTAGTCGGTGGGACATGACCTCGGGATCCAATCCCGGCATGTCTGATGGCGTCCACACGAAGAGGTCACCGTTCGCCCTTACGACCTCTATGAGGGGGCCTTTGAGTTCATGGGGCAGGTTCCTATTTACAAAGGTAAACTGGTATGCCGACTTCCCTATCTGAAACTTTTCCATGTCCCCTTCTAGTTCTGGTCTCGGCTTGTCCTCCATCCTGACGTCCAGGTCTACCAAGAACACGCCAGCTGTCTTCATAGATTCTTTACTTAAGGAGAGACTGGCGTTGTCGCAGGCGACTACCGCTTCTAGGTCTCCCCTTATGCAGCCAACTGTTCCCTTGTCCGTTATGAACTTCATTGTCAAGAATTTAGTGCATATTACAGCTGAAAGTTCGTTGATGGTTTTTCTGCCCAGGATGATGTTGTATGCTGTGGAGTCTCTAAGGATTACGAAGTCTGTCATAACCGACTTCCTGGCATCACCGGTTCCAAGGAAGATTGGGAGGGAGATCGTCCTGTCGGGTTTTATGTAGTTATCGCCTAGTCCCATGACCCTGTGCTGGTGATTTTTGAGGTCAGACTCTTTGAGCCCCGTGGCATCGAATACGTTTCTGCACAGGATGTTAGAGTCGGCCCCGGTATCGACGAGGATTCGTCTGACTAACCCTGACCTGACCATTGCTGTAACCACCATGGGGGGTTCTCAGGAAGGTCGTGAAACCATTTATCTTCTGGGCCAAAGGATATCGTGGGAGGTCCCCTGTTGACGATGGGACCTTCTGTCGAGATGGATAGGATCCGAGTATCCTTTTTTGTTGCCGACTTGGATTTAGGAGGGCTGTCGCACCCGACCACGACATTGACCACAAAGGTTGGGGGGTTGCTGGTGTCCCCTATGGGTTCTTGCCTTGGTTTGACAGTCCGGCTGCGATCTTCCTCGGAGCGTTCACGTTCCCGTCTCCTCAGCTCTCTGATAAGCCGGGAGAATTCACTCAGCTTTCCATCCCTGATGGCCTGCTCTAAGGCATCTTTGTAATCGAAGTAGTCTTGGGTTTTGTGACCAAATCCCTTATGGTAATCACAGTAGTCTTTCAATGGTCTAGGTCTGAATAGGATTCCCTTGTCTGCAATTTGTTGGTAAACTTCCACTATGGGCGCCGTGAGTGGCGTGTAATTTGTGAACCTTCCTACCCGTGGGGGTTGCTTGGATTGCTTGGCGAGGGTGCCATCCCTGGGAGCTTCCTTGTATCTGTTGACCTGGGGGGGCCTACCGAGCTGAGGGGTTTGGGAGCTTCCGTTTATTGGCTGCTACAACCTGAATCACCTCCTCATTATTGATATATTTCTTGGCCACGCTTTAAATTTCCTGCATGGACCAGACGGGCTTATTAGTGAGATGTTTCCTAAATTCCTCGTTTAGCAGGCCGTTCGTTAGGCAGAGACAGGCGACGGAGTCCGTAAGGCCATCGATTTCCAAGCATTCGTCGTTGAATCTGTCCAGGAACTTCCTGGTCGGTTCCCCGGGTTTTTGGGTAACCCCTAGCAAGTTAATTGGGTGTTTTGCCTTGGCTATGTGCGTCGTGAACTGAGCCAGGAAGCTTTGGGAGATGTCTGCAAAGGCTGTGATGGATCCTTATGGGAGGGCGTTGAACCATCTGACCGCATCGCCTACTCCTTCCAAGTTCATTCTTGCTTCAAAAGCTGTGAGGTGCTCTTGGGGATCCTTAGTCCCGTCGTACCTCATGTTCGTCGGCTTGTCGAAGTTCTTCGGAAGCCGAACCTTGAGGATCGAGGGATGGAAGGGAGTGGCTCCCATGATGATGGGATCCTGTTGTTTCTTGGCTTTCCCTCTCTAGGACTCCCCGTGGCTCTCGGACCTGCCTTGGGTAGCTCGAGAGGTCGCTTGTGTATGCACCTCGTTGCACTTTGTTAGGCTCCTTTCTTGGCTCTCGTGTCTTCGGGAGGGGGAGCGAGTGTCGGTGCGGGATCGGCTGGCGTCGCCGTGGGAGTGGCCGACGTCTCCGTCGGATCGGCTCCTCGCTGCCAGCTCTCGCTCAAGGTTTTGTACTCTGTACCTGAGTTCTTGTATGATCTTGGTGCTGTTGTCTCCCATTCCTCCGAAGGGACGTCTTTCGGGGGTCTTGGTGTAGATTGGTTGGTTTGGCTGGACGAAGGATCGTGGCTGTTCACCGGTATGGGCTGTCAAACTTGCGCTGCTCAAGCAGGCCCTGCCTCCTTCGCAGAGTTCCTCCGAAGTGGGGAGTTGCTCCATGTCTGTTCCAGGGTCCCCACAGACGGTGCCAATGTTCGTCACCAGATGATCTCGGGTGCTCGACGGGTCGGGTGATGGTGAAGGGATTAGCGGGCGAGACCCTGAAGTAGCTTGGAGTGGGTTCTTGGTCTGGAGCTGAAGACTGGCGAAACCGGTGGTAGGACGGACGAGAGGGGGTGGCCACCTGCAAGGACACTCCGACGATCAAGTCAGTATCCGTACGGAATGATAGCCAAATTAGGTAAGGTGATGTGTACCTCGGGGGGAGTGCTGACCTCTCCCCTTATATACTGTGCTGGGCGGGCCCATAAGACCTAGCCC
>NC_029790.2:113061297-113069933 GCF_000816755.2 Arachis ipaensis | reverse complement strand
ACTTCGGGTCGGGGCGTCGGGTGTTGCTCCGAGGAGACCGACCCACCCGTTTTGCTAGGAGTGGTGCACTGTGTCGTGCAGATGGTAAAGTCGGGCGTCAATCGGGACGGGTGTTAGGAACTAACCCGTTGGATTCTCCTTGTAAGGGATAGTTTGGGCCTGGGTCAGGGGTGGTGCCCCGACCCGACGGCTAGCTGCGCTGGGCTTGTAATGGTCCGTAACATGATTATTGAGATTATGATGGGACTTTTTAGTTTGTGATAAATACAAGAGTTTAATTTGATTAGCCCAAAACTATAGTAATACATTTTCTTGCTATACATGGATTCGTTGCAAAATAGAGTTTGATATCCAAGAAAAAAATTTCTAACATGGTTAGACTTAGTACTGAGGATGAGAAATTATGATTTGTGTATTTGACCAATTTGTGAATACTTGTCCTTCTTTCATATTTTAAAATCATCTTAATTGGATTTTAATGTGAATTGATTTTTTTTTCTGCATCCTCGTATTAGGACATTAAGATGGCTAGAAAAGGTCGTTATACGAAAAAATCAAAATTAGGACCAGGATGTCAACAACCTCAAACGGCTCTGCCTCCGGCTTTGGCATCCCACCACGATGACTCTCAAATTCTCCCGACCCGTGGTGATGGTGTCCCTACAACTTCACGCCCGTTCCATCCACCGTGTAGTGAACCAAGGCCTGCTCCACGGATGAGCATAAATAGCATTCACAACTCCGAGCCAGGCCACAAAAACTTGGACGCTAATGTAGATGAGGTAGATTCTTTTGGTCAAGAAGTTGACGACCACTTTGTTGCTTCTGGAGCTCAGAGACGCAAAGGATGCAAGACTACAAATTTTTGGACGGTTAAGATTATCGGTAACGTATTTAGTAATTTTTCTTTCTTCAATTTGAGTTAGACTCCATGTACAATGTTATTTTCCTTGCATAATGTCCACAACAGATACACATAGGGGTGTAAGTTACCGAACCGGACCGAAAATTATCGCAGAACCGAATCAAATTTTACAACAACCGAATGAAAAATCGAAAAAACCAATTTTTTTCGAACTAAACCGATCGATTCGGTTCGGTTTTCGGTTGCCTTTGCTAAAATTGAACCGAACCGAAAAGTGAGGGTTCAGTTGTGTGTGTTTTTACTAAGTTGCCCTTTAACCTAGGTATAAAAGGGCCAATCAGCACAACCCTAGCTTTCTTCTTCTTATTTTACGCAAACCCTAAACGGCTAAACCCAGTCACCTACAAAACACAAAGCCAAGGCTTCTATTCTTCCACGGTTCCACCGCCGACCTCCATGCTTGAGAGAAGGAGAGTCTGAGGGAGCCAGAGAGTGCTGTCTGTCGTCAAGGAAGTCGCCAATCGTCGTCGTTCATTCATCGCCGTCGCAGGGTCACCGTGGCAACAAAGCCAAAGCCGAGCAGCACTCCAATCCAGTCCGTCGCCGAGCAACAATCAAGTTGCCGAGCAGCAGTTCGTCGCCGAGCAGTAATCCTGTCGCCGAGCAAGACTCCAGTGGCCGAGCAGTCCAACTCGAGCAGCACTCCTGTCACCAAGAACGTTAGCAACTGAACAATGTCTTCTTCAGAGGTTAGAATTTGTCCTTGGTTATAATTTTTTTACAGTAATTACTAATTAATGTATATATTGTCAACAAAATCCTAGTCTGCAATATTTTTTCAACACTATATATAACTTTAGTGGGATTTTTAGTGATATTTGTACTTGATTTAACTTGAATAATTATTTTTAGTGTCTTTTTGAATATATATATGTGTAGCTGTCTCTGATTGTTTATGGTCATTTAAATTCTGTTGGTTAGATTGAAAAATGAGTTACTTGTGGTTCTGTTTATGAGCTGCTTATTAGCTGCTTTGGTTTTGTTTATGAGTTATTTATGTGCTGCTTATGTCTTAGTAGATTTGTGTTGAATTATCTCAAAATAATAAATGGCATACTTGGCAGTTAGTGAGTATTAAATGATTCAAATAAACTAGCTAGTTGTACTGTTATGTGAGTTTCTAAATGTATGTTGAAAGAATACAAACCATTGTTAGATCCTGTTGTTTTTAAATCCAATAATGCTTGCTTGGTGGATTGAGCAAAAAGTGAAAGAAGATAACTATTAGAATTTAGAGCTTAAATTTTGATAGGAATAGTGTGAAGAACTTGCTCCACCAATTCAACTGTGTTAATGTTCAAAGTATGTCAAAAAAAAATATAACTACTTTAATAATGGGTGAAAATTGCAAACGACCAAAATGTTAATAGAGTTACTTAGTACTAATTAATCTTTGAAATTATTTTATGATATAATTTTGGGATTTTATCAGAAATAAAATAAAAAATAATTATTTTTCTATATTTGATTTTGTAAACCTAAATTTAGTAATGTGATTTTTGGCACCTGTTTTCATTATTATGACTAGTTAGTCCTTTCATTAACACCTTCCTTTCATCATCATATGGGTTTGAACTTTGAAGATTCTTACTTTTTTGTATCTTGCTATTTGCATCTTGCTATTTGTTTATGGTCATTTAAATTCTGTTGATTGGTGTTAAAAATGAATTACTTATGGTTCTGGTTATGAGCTGTTGTGGTTTTGTTTTGCATATATATGGCTACATATAATTAATATGTTTCACAAGTTTGATGAGTTAAAATGCTAATTTTTGTTTCCAGAAACAATACTTTTGGTGCTAAATTTGATGAGTTAAAATGCATATATATGGCTGCTAAATTTGTTGCTGGAAATAATACTTTTGGTGCTGTTGATGAGTTAAAATGCTAATTTTTCATTGTTCTGTTTATATATATGCAGCCAACAAGCAATGAGGTGCCCAATGAACGTACGCCTGAAGTTGGGAGGTGAAAATGTTGAGTCCATGATACGTTCTTCAACGGACAGCAGCGTGCTTACCAAACCCCCACCCCATCCTAGATCAAAGAAGAGGAAGGTTGATTCAACTAATGTGGGTGCAACTCCGGGAGCAACTCCTACAAATCTAGCTCCAAGCACTATGGAAACTGATGAAGAGGATGGCAAGGATGGTCCCAATGAAGGTAATAGAAAACCTTCTAGACCTAGATCTTGGACTTGGGAACACTTTACAAAGGATCCTAAGTCCAAGCCATCACATCCTAGGGCTAAATATAATTGGTGTGGTGCATCATATGCATGTGACTCTCATAGAAATGGTACAACTAATATGCGTTATCATTTGTTGAATCAATGTAAAAAATTTTCTAGGGACTCGGGTGACCCTAGTCAAACAATCCTTATCTTCCAAAAAAAAGAGGGTGAAGGGGTATTTAGTGTAGTTACTTTTGATGCTGAAATGTGTAGAAAAGCCCTTGCTAGGATGGTAATTGTTGATGAGCTACCGTTTAAGTTTGTTGAGGGGGAGGGATTCAGATTCTATATGAGTATTGTGCAACCTAGATTTCCACTTCCGGGAAGGATTACTGTTGCTAAGGATTATTAGAATCTTTATATTAGTGAGAAGAATAGGTTGAAAACTGTGTTCAAACAACCAAATCAATCTGTTTGTTTAACTACTGATTGTTGGACTTCTGTGCAAAATCTGAATTATATGTGTGTCACTGCTCATTACATTGATCATGATTGGAAATTGCAAAAGAGAATTATCAATTTTTGTCTTATTAAAAACCACAAGGGAGAAACAATTGGTAGAAAAATTGAGAGATGTCTTTTGGGGTGGGGGATATCTTGAGTGTTCACAATTACTGTTGATAATGCTAGTTCTAATGATACTGCAATATCTTATCTAAGAACTAAAATAGAGGATTAGAATTTACATCCTTTGAAAGGAGAGCATTTCCATGTTAGGTGTTGTGCACATATTCTTAATCTTGTTGTTAATGATGGATTGAAAGAGATGCATGAATCTATTAGCAAGATAAGATTTTGCGAGTGTTCAAGGCTTCTTGTGGTAGTCGAGATCCATTACTTGGGAGTATGGTTGAGAGGATGAAGCTTAAGTATGACAAGTACTGGGGTAACATAAAAAATATCAATATGATGATTTTTTTGCTGTGGTTCTTGATCCTAGATACAAGTTGAAGTTTGTGAACTTTAGCTTTGAAAAGCTATATGATAAGGATGATGCTGATTTTTTGGGTGCAAAAGAAAAAGAGACCTTTTTCAAGATGTTTGAATGCTATGTGAATGCAAATAATGGGGGTATATCTTTTACTTCAGCAACAATGGATGGTGCATCAGATGTGGGAATACCTGATGGCGACATGGCTGGTGATTTTTTCAAGGAGGTGCATTTTCATGAGATCATCAACAAGAATGAGGTGGATTTGTATTTGATGGATGGTTTAGAGAAGCCTCGTGATCAAAATACTTTTGACATAGTGAATTGGTGGAAGATAAATTCTAGCAAGTATCCTATCTTATCCCAAATAACTAGAGATGTCTTAGCAATGCCAGTCTCGACTGTTGCTTTAGAATCAGCTTTTTGCACTAGTGGAAGAGTGCTTAACAACTATAGGAGTTCTTTAACTCCAAAGACAGTTGAGGTATTGATATGCACACAAAATTGGCTTCGTGCTTCTCCAATGACAACTGATTTTGAGGAGCTTATTGAAGAGTTTGAGAAACTTGAATTAGGTTTGCAAAAAAGAAATTTGTAGTTTCTTTCATGGTTTATATTTATAATTCATAATCTATATTATCTTTATAATCTACATTGATTTTTTAGTTTTATTTTTGTAGAAATTGCACCAATCGGAGAAGATGAGGATGAGTTTGGTGTGGATTCAGATTAAGGATGGTGGCTGTTTGGTTTTTATTTGTTTTAAAGTGACTGTTTCGGTTTAAAGTGTGTTTATTTTTGTTGTTTTGCTAGACATTTTTAATTGTCTTTGTTTTATGTTTAATTAAGTTGAATTTGTATTGGATTTGGATGTCATATACTCTTGTTATTCTAGTTTATTGAAGGTTTTAAACTTCATTTTATGATATTTTAAATTCTGATTATTAGGTGTAAGAAAACCGAAAAAATCGACCGAACCAAACCGCTGTTGGTTCGGTTCGGTTCGGTTGTTCAAATAGCAGCCAACCGAATAGTTGGTATCATCGTAGAACTGATCAGGTCGGTTCGGTTGGTTTTCGATCCAAAACTGAACCAAACCGAACCGATTACACCCCTAGATACACACATAAGGTATTATATTTGGCTTATAGATTCTGATGGCACAATCAAGCCGGCAAAATTAAGCGTGAGGGAGGCTATGGAATGGTCTAACGGTAGAAGGATCGTGCTCAAGTTCAACAATGAAAAGCAACCAATTGGAGACGAAGCTAGATTGTTGAGTGGCGTGCTTGGTCTGCTGGGATCTAACTATGAAAAATTTTCTATCTGTAAGGAAAGTTGGCATAAGATTACCACTAAAGACAAGGTTTATAACGAATGTGTTAAGGTAAAAGTTTATATCCCCTTTGAATTAAATCTGCTTATTTTTACAATTATTGACAAATTGTATTATTTGTGTAGCAAATTTTCCACTTTGATGAAGATAGTGAAGGAACTATCAAGAAAAATATTTTGTAAAGTATGGAGAAGTCTTGGAAGAAAACAAGGCTGACGTTGTATAATGATTTTTACGAGCCAACATTTACGACTGAACAAAATATTGAGCACCGTCCGCTGGGAATTGATCGAGAGCATTAGAGATGGTTCCTTGACTATCGCGCCAAAGTTGAGACGAAGGTAATCTAGTATATCATTGGTACACAATAATACAATTTATGTTGCATTGAATCTTTTTAAATCAGTTTCTCATCGCCCTTTATTTCTGATAGACCAATAGAAAAAGTACAGGAAAAATGTGATTAATCGATTAAAACAACTATATACCCACACTGGCGGTTTGAAAAGCTTTGCACGGCGGATGGAAGAAGAGGTACTTTACTTTTTTTTTCACTCTTTGGACTATCTCTATGACTTAAGTTTCTTTGATTGTGTGGAATACAGTAATGGCATAAAATTTGTTGTTACAGTCGAAACACCAAGGGAGGAGAGTCAGTAGAGGTGAGTCATGGATCACAGTGCACAAAAAAAGATGGCTCCTATATCAATGATGAAGCAAGAGCAATTGGTGTAAGTACTACTTGTTATAATTGATCGATAAAATTATGATCTTAAATAGGGTAATAGTTTACTTCTCTATTTTATTTTGTTTTCTATTTCTTTACTGAATGGTTTACTCCCCTATGTCAAAATGGACCAAAAGAAGTTTACAATTTTCAATTCTGCTTACTTTTAATTATTGTTGGAAATTCACCTCAGATGTTGCTAGACAGTTTCAACTTCAATGTAATTTAGAAACAGTTGGGGTAGAATTGAAAAACTTCAGTTTCACTTATCCTTTATTTCTTTTTATAGTGGTTGGCATCCTATGAAACAAATGCTCTATTTTGGCTGTTTTATATAAATAACTTTTGAGACCAATTTTTTTCATTCATATTTGTGTGTTCTTTTACTGTGATGAAAGTGATACAGTTAATCATCCTTTTTGGCGTGTTCTTGACATGAGATGGACCCATAAAAAAATGATTGTATTTGCTAATTTGTGTTTGTAGTAAAGAATTGAGGAGATTGAACAACAGGATGAGTCTTCTAGAGTGTTGTCTCAAAATAATTCCATTGCTCAGGTTTTCAGAAAAGAGAAACTGGGTAGAGTACATGGTGTGAGTTTCGGATCGATTCCTACTCAACTCTTCCATCCGAATTCACGTGCGCCGGACAATGGAGTCCAAGTAGAGGAGACACAGAAGAAGCTGATTAAACTACAGGCAAAGTTGGAAGGCGAGAAGTTGAAGAGGAAGGCGATGAAGGATGAGGTAGCGACAGATAAGAAAAAGAAGCAGGCAATGGAGAGTGCTTTGATTTATCTATTTCAACGGCAGGGTGAGGAGCTGCCACCAGACGTCGCTGTAGGGATGAGTTCCGTGGAATGATAGAGTGAAAAATAGTATATTAGGATTTGAGATATTTTGGATTGAAGATGACATTTTTTTGAATTAGACTATGCAACTCTTTGCAAGAGATTTGTTTTCTTCATATTTTCATGAATATATTATTTTATTTTGCAGATAATTTTTTTTTGTTTTTGATACAAGTTTAGCTTCTAAGGTTGAAAATATTAACTCTTAAAATAATAAAAAATCTAAAAAGAAAAAAAAACATTTCTATAATATTTTAAAAAAATTATACGATCTTTTTAGAAAACCCAAATTTTCTATTTTTTAATTTTTCTTAATTTAGCGGCGGTTTTAAACCGCCAAAAAGTGCCTCAAAGTTTGAAAAATCTGTCCGATATTGCGGCGGTTTACAATCGTCAGTAACTGTGCCCAAAACTTTAGTTTCATTTTGTGAACCACCGCAAAACACATGTCAACTTGAAACGTCGAAGTAAATACCGGCGGTTTTAGAACCGTCGATAAACATGCTGAAAATCGTGTCACTCGCATTTGGCGGCGATTTTCTAAACGATTGCCGCGAAATAATTGATTTAGCGGCGGTTATACCAGCGGTTACTAGAAACCGCCGCCAAACCTAATTCCCGCACCCATAACCATGGCGGTCCAGTGAGCCGCCGACCTTTGATTTTGCGGTGGTTTAAAACCGCCGCTAATCAAGAAAAAAGCCGCCGGTATTTTGTGCCTCTCTTGTAGTGAATCTATTAACTAACAGTAAATAACTACTCTTAAATAAAATTTAGATTTATGATAAATTAATTTTTAATTTATCAAATTAAAAAGTATGGTGAGAAATAAAAAATAATAATTATCTACAATGCAACATATGACTTGTGAAAATCTGATCCATGCAAATACACATACTTTAGATACTTAAAAAAGTTAAGTTATTTATAGGGTAAATCACCAAAAAGGCACCTGAATAATTATTTTGCTGACAAAAATATATTTGAATTTTGTTACCGACATAAATGCTTTTAAATAATTTAAAAATATGACAAAATGTCTAATATTAAATATGTATTCTTAAAAAATATTTTAGAGATTCAATTTTGATGTAATTTTTTGTAAGCATGATTAAAAGAATGAGATATTTTAATCTTTAAAATTTGGTGATTTTTTGCTAAGTATATATTTTTTGGTGATTTTTTTTCTCAACATCCAACAATACTTTTAAAAAATCACAAAAAATATATACTTATAAAAAAATCACCAATTTTTAAAAATAACAATATCTTATTTTTCTAATCATGCTTTTAAAAAATTGCATCAAAATTCAATCTCTAAAGTATTTTTTGAGAAATACATATTTAATGTTAAATACTTTTGTCATGTTTTTAAATTATTTGAAGAAATTTTTGTCAATAACAAAATTCGAATGTATTTTTATCGACGAAAAAATTATTCGAGTATGTTTTTGGTGGTTTACCCTTATATATATTTCTTTTACTAATAAAACTTCAAACCCTAATATTATAGCAACTATAACTATGCTAGTCCAAAAAAAACATAAAGCCTAGTTTAGTGGAACTAATTCAAAATTCAATTATATAGATTCATGAGAAAAAGATAAATAAATTTTTGTTCTTTTAATATAGA
>NC_029790.2:113056895-113061272 GCF_000816755.2 Arachis ipaensis | reverse complement strand
TAATTAAAAAAACTAACAAATAAATTAAATCACAAAGTTTTGTTATAGTTTAATATCATAATAAAGAATTATAAAAATATATTAGAATAAAAAACTCAATAATAAATAATATAGAATAGCTATAATGTTTATTTAGAGATTCTTATATATATATAGTTTTAATACCATATATAGTTCTAGAATTCTTATTTTATTTGTTATTTTAGACATATAATACCACAATTTTAAAAAAAGAAATTACACAATAAATAATATGTATTTTTTGTAAATCGATAAGGAATACAAGATGATTTTTTTTCCAAATCTGTCAGAAAAATAAGGTAATGATAGAGGGATTAGTTAGGAGATTTATGAGGGAAGAGACCAAAAGTCTAGAACTAATGGTGAGAGAAACCTATATTAAGAGTGAGAGAATGTTTTTTTTTACCCAATTTATGTGGTTTACTTTTAAAATTTTATATGACACACCATTGATAATCTTACGTGTGATTGGCGAAAGTTTGCATTGAAGTGTGTCAATTGTTCTTTCCAGCATCATGTAATTATCGGAAAAGCATCTATGTGTGGTGTTGGAGTAAGTTGTCCTGTCATCACCTCTATGTCTGTTGGGTGTCAAAATTTTTTGAGGAGTGCTAGGTTGTATCCACCCTATAGGTGGACGTTTTTCATCCCTCAGTCTTGCTGTGGTGGTGAGAGTGTTTTTGGTTGTCGCCTCTTTTTTTTTTCCTTTCAGCGCACTCTTTTTTTTTCTATGTGCATTGTCATTCTTTCTTGGCGTGCTCTTTCTCTCACTTTTCGGCTTTCTTCAGCACCTGTGTTTATTTCATAGCATTTTATTTTGTCTTTCACGCTGCTTTAATAACGATTTCGGCCTCTTTCTGTTGTTTCTCCAATACTACCTTGAGTGTTTCCTCTAGCCTGTATATTTTTTAGATTAGTTAATCACCTTCTTGACTGAGGTTTGCCAGGGTGCTCGAGCTTTTTTCTGCCTTTTCCCCGACGTTGTATATAGTGGCGGTTCTAGAAAAACGGCCGCTAAATACAAGGCTGTGCATTGTCATTCTTTCTTGGCATGCTCTTTCTCTCACTTTTCGGCTTTCTTCAGCACCTGTGTTTATTTCATAGCATTTTATTTTGTCTTTCACGCTGCTTTAATGATGATTTCGGCCTCTTTCTGTTGTTTCTCCAATACTACCTTGAGTGTTTCCTCTAGCCTGTATATTTTTTAGATTAGTTAATCACCTCCTTGACTGGGGTTTGCCAGGGTGCTCGGGCTTTTTCCTGCCTTTTCCCCGACGTTGTATATAGTGGCGGTTCTAGAAAAACTGCCGCTAAATACAAGGCTGATTGCAGTCCTACTCCTAACTGTCGCGATATGCGCCGCAATTATTCATTTTGCATCTGCCGCAATTGTTGTAGTGAATGGTTGTTCTAACGTCGTGGTTTGAGTGCTTCAAGGTTTCAGATGAGTGATATTCCCTACAAAAGACACTAATGTTCTGCTTAAGAACTACTTACAGTGATGAAATGGAGATTGAGAAGGGGAGACACCAATCTATCATCGCCTCAGAGTCGAATGGGTGGTATACTACAAGGACTTCAATGATCAAATCTGTCTGAAGTCTACGAGATACTAAGATTAGGGCAGAAAAGATACCTAAGACGATTCTGCCCCCAGTATTTATAGTCTTTGGTGGCTAGGGATATGAGGAGAATCTGTTTCTAAATCTATACCATTTTGTGAAATCTAGTCCTGATTTGAATGGATACGATCCTCGAATGGGTCGGTTGAATGTTTCTTGGCCCAGCTTAGTAGCTGGACCGTAACAAATTTCATTTATATACATAGCCAATGCTATACTTATATTATAAATTATCAATCCTATCTTTTCAAATATAATCAAGAGTAAACTACCAAATCGGTATCCAAAAAATTTAGACTCTAACAAAATAGTACCTAAAAAATTTATAAGTTTGACAAAAATGACTAAACATTAATTTGTCATATTGCCATTAACGAAAACTACTTTTGTGGCTAACAGAATTTAATACATGGGCAAACTCTCCCCAAATTTCTATTTACCTATAGCATTTTTAATTAATTTATACAATAGCAAGGTGAAATAAGAAGCTTCACCAGCTCCCTCCCAACTCGCTCCTCTTCCTCCTCCTCTCTCTCCCTGTCTCTCTCCCTCTCCCTCTCCCCCTCCCTCTCTGTGTGAGCTTTCTCTTTCTCGTTCGGTCTCTCTTCCTCCACCTCCTTGGTTAGCAATGGTGACAACCACCCTCATCGCCACTGTTATCACCTCTTTCCTCTCTTTCCTCTGTGTCACAGCCGACTCCCTCTCCCTTTAACACTGTCGGTCTCTTTCACTCTCCTCTGTAATTTGGCCTTCTTTCTCTCTCTTCTATTACCGTTCTTTCCGGCAAGCACAACGATGCTAGCAAGGACCTCCTCGCTGTCACATCCTCCTCTTTTCTAAGAATATTAGAATTTAGGGTTTTTCTCAAGTGAATTGAGATTTTTTTTATCAAATTAAATTAAGAATTTATTGTTTTTCTTACGTGTTATTGTTTAAATTAATTAAAAATATTAGGTAAATAGATTGTTGGGATGAGTTTGCCATGTCATCAATTCTATTAGCCACCTTAGCATTTTTCGTTAACGAAAACGAGAGTAATTGACGTATGGTCATTTTTTTCAGATTTTAAAATTATTTAAGAATTTTTGTGTCAATAACATATTTCAAGTATTATTCTTTCGGTAGTTAACTCTATAATCAATCACGTGTATTACACTTATATGTGCCTCAACTTGTTTCTTACCATGAATTCTGATTTTTTTTTTTTTATTTTGGTAAATCATATTATGAATCTTTTTGTTTTTGTTTTTTGTTTTGGAGTAATTACAATCGCTAATTTGTTTTGAAGATCGTTTTTATGGTTAGACAAACACTTGTAGACCTATTCAGTGACTACTTATAATTTATGCCTTTTTGAAATGGGGGTTGTTT
Source organism: Arachis ipaensis (assembly GCF_000816755.2). NCBI lineage: Eukaryota > Viridiplantae > Streptophyta > Magnoliopsida > Fabales > Fabaceae > Arachis > Arachis ipaensis. Next base: position 113,058,258 of record NC_029790.2, on the reverse strand, counting down.
GATGCTGATAACGAATGTAATCGTGCTTCATTCTTCTACTAATTGATCGATTATCCAATTTAATTTATCATAATAAATAATTTTTTCTTAATTTCTCTACTCTATTCGCCTGAATACTCGGTTTAGTGTTCTTCAAACTTTTGAAAATAGCTTTAGGTTCTACCCTAGGAAAAAAAAAAAAATCATTCTCTTTTGTTATAAATTCTTAGTTTTCTTTTCTTTAATTTTCACTGTATTTCTAGGAATGTTTTTGTTTTATTAGGACTAATAATGAGATAGCAGAATGTTAATATCATCAATTCTTGCTTTGACTATTAATTAGATAATAAGGACAAAACTGATATTTACATCATATCACTTGTGTTGTTTGCATCAGCTACAGAAATAATGTCGAATTATGTTTACAGAAAGATTATCATCAAGAATGGAATCAAATTCCAACAACCCTCGATATCATTTATGCTTTGATATATATGCATTCATGATTATCTTAAAGCAAATTATTTTGATCAATCAATTAACTCAACCAGCAGAGACGATAAGCCGATTAGCCTTTTTCTCATTTAGGATGACTTGATTTCAATTCATATTTAGAAATTACATAATATTCAAACGTAAAAAGTTATACTACTATAAACTATATATCATCTAAACGAAAAAAAAAATTGACTATTGTTTCTAGAAAAATAATACTGTCACTCTACATATAATTTTTTGCATTGTACGTATACATAAATTTATAAAAAGAAAATGACATTATCACAATATTCCTATTCTTGTTTTTTATTACTTATATAAAATTTCTTTAACCAAGACAAAACCCATGATTGGGAAAACGGAATCAAACCCCGACAAACTTGAAATATTTTTTTAACGTAAATATAATTATGTCCCTATAACCATATATGAAGCAAATAGTATGCTATGATATCTTTATTGAAAACTCCGTCACATGATAAAATTTGGAAAATTTATAATTTGCATGACGAATGCTGGAAGTGATTTCAACCCTTTTCATGGGTAATACGTGCTAACTATTATTCTTGCTCCAATCATGAGGTTTAAGTTTATTTATTTATAATCTTGATTAATCGCCGTGATCAAAGGGGATGATCATGTTGCCAATGATATTTATTATTAGAACTTCAAATGATGGGAACATCATAATAAGGATGATATTCGTAGAGTCAGAGATTATCCGTGACGGAAAAGTTAAAGGAGACCGCAAAATTCTTATAGAGATGGAAATCTGTCTCTGTGAATGAATAAATAAAAACGGGAGCAAAAATTAATGTATCTGTATGTCCAACGAGAATCTACAAAATTCCTACAAAAGAGAATTTACTTAAATATTCTCAAATAA
>NC_029790.2:113046777-113056819 GCF_000816755.2 Arachis ipaensis | reverse complement strand
ATATTAATTTTATTTTAATTGCATTAATTTTTTAAAAAATTTAATATTCATGAATATTTGCAGATATCCATTTCCTCTGCAGAAGTGAAATAAACAAAGATCCGTAACAAAAATAAAACAAATACGAAAGACGTTTTACTAAATTAAATTGAAACAGGAGTGGGAAAGAAATCTTGGATACTATAGTGACTCATTACCATTCCTAATAACTTTCATTCTATAGTTATATACTTATATTGTTCTATCATCCGTGAGTTTATATTATTATGACAAAATAATTGTTTAGATAACGAATAATATATCTTAATTATGATTTGTTACGGTAATATTAATAAGGAGAAGATAGTATGTTTTAAACATTTTAGTTTGGAAAAGTATAGAATTTTTTTTTTGTCCATGGTATTCTCCAACCCGACAGATAAAGAATTAATCTGCTGCAGATTTAAGTTCCATTTAAAAGGTCTGATTTGTCGCTAGCCAATGGGTTACTGCATGCACAAAACAGAATTCAAATCTCCGACACTTGTTTAAGTGGCCGAGTGAGCTGACCACTCAACTAACCCAAATTGGTTATAGAAAACCATTTAATTAACCAAACTAAGTTAGGTTGGTCAAGTAATTAATTCATTTGTCGGATTAAGTAAATGTCGTGGATTTGAGTATCGCTTTGTTGAATTTATTGACTAGTAAAAAACTTTTAAAAAGAATTCAGATCCGTGATGTGTTAGTCCTTGATCTACTAGACTAGAAAATACCATCGACAACAAAAAAAACTTAAATTAGTTAACTGTAGTAATAATTTTTTTTCTAATTTTAAAAATTCACATTTTTTTGAAAGATTTACGATTTAGAATTTATAATTTATAATGGAAGATTTGAGATTAATGTTTTATGATTTAGAATCTAAAATTTAAGATAAGTAAAATAATTTTTAAAAAATTGGTTAATATTAACTGAAAAAAGTCTGTTCCAACATTACTCATTATAATGTTTGGGTACAAATTTCAACTTAATAACGGGACAATATACCCAAGTTCTATCCAAAATTATTGGATTTTTCTTTTTTGCTCGCGTAATTTTTTTCAAAAAAATTAATTGTTATCATTTTCAATTTAAAATTTTTTGTTGTATCTTTATATACTTGAAAATTAAGGGTAATATATTTGTTCAAAACATATATAACAAAATTAGGGTTGGCTTGCAAAATATATATCCTACAAAAATTTATGAACAGTGTTGTTCATACCCTGGCCCAATAAATAGGGCCCAGGACCCAAGCAAAAAGGCCCAACTCAAAGGGTTGGCCCTCACCCAATACCAGTCTTCATCCCCAAAAGTCGGTACTGAACACGACCTGCTCCAAAGAAGTCGGATACGAGGGTTAGCTGGCAGATAACACTCATTCGAATGAGTAACTGCCCCTAGAAACTCTCTAACCACTTCATAGAGCCATATCTTAACCTCCCTAAGATATGGGAACGGTTATCCACCTAAAAAGGTGGCACTACTTCAGCGGTGGTTATTGGTTCACCACTATAAATACACTGACACCATTCAGGTATCACTAAGTTCCAATACTCTCTAACCTGCTCACACTCTTGCTAACTTAGGCATCGGAGTGTCTTTGCAGGTACCACCCCCGGAGGAACACCGAGTACATACCAGGTCCACTCGAAAGCCACCTCCTTCATACGTTTGGGCCAACCAACGCCATCCGGCCCATTAATCTCCGGTTACCTACCGTAACATTGGCGCCGTTGCCGGGGACCCGAAAGATCAACCAGTGATGGCGGATAGATCCCCTGAAGAGGGTCATGTGGAGACAGATTCTGAACAAGAGAATTTGAACACTGGGAACAATGAGGCAGATCAGACCCTCCACCAGGAAGCCAATGATCAACATAGGGAAGGCACCTCCGGAATCAAAAATCCGAAGGTGAACTCCTCGGAGGGGCGCGAATCAGAAAAAGAAGGACCCTCCCACACTAGTGAGCTTATGGGATTAATCCACAGCCGCCTCGAGCAGCTAGAACAGGAGCGGGAACGACAAAAGGAAGCCGAAAAGAACCTAAAAGAGGAGATGGAGCGACGAAAAGAGTTAGAAAGAAAACTCTTAAAATTAGAATCCTCCCTCAAAGGTCGGAATTCCCACGGCGATAGAGAAGATTCTCCCTTAGGAGAGAAAGATCCTTTTAGCGAGGACATAATGAGGGCAAAAGTTCCAAGAAACTTTAGAAGCCCCGATATGGACCTCTACGACGGAACCACTGATCCAAAGCATCACCTGAGCAACTTTAAAAGTCGGATGTATCTGACTGACGCTTCTGACGCTACGCGATGTAAAGCTTTTCTGACAACCTTGTCAAAAGCAGCGATGAAGTGGTTCGACAGCCTCCCTCCGAGGTCAATTACCAGTTTTGAAGAGCTCTCAAGAAAGTTCTTGATGAGGTTCTCCATCCAGAAGGACAAAGTAAAGCATGCACTAAGTCTCCTGGGAATAAAACAGGAGGTCGGGGAGTCCTTACGGGCCTATATGGAAAGATTCAACAAAGCGTGTTTGGAGATTCAAGACCTGCCCACCGAAGCAGTCATCATGGGGCTAGTCAATGGTCTTAGAGAAGGCCCCTTCTCACAGTCCATATCAAAAAGACACCCCGCCTCTTTAAATGACGTACAGGAAAGAGCTGAAAAGTACATCAATATGGAAGAAAACGCTAGGCTAAGAGACCCGAGTTTGCGACCCGGGCACCCTCCCTCAACAAAAGAAAGGGAGAGGGAAGCTAAGAAGAAGGAAGAACTCGGTCTCGATAGGCCAAGAAAATATCACTCTTATACTCCACTGAAAGTTCCTGTAGTGGATGTGTACAGAGAAATTTGCAATACCGAGAGGCTGCCTCCTCCCAGGCCCATTAAAAATAAAAGAGGAGGGAGCCGCGGTGATTACTGTGAGTACCATAAAATATATGGGCACTCCACAAACGACTGTTATGACCTTAAAAATGTGATAGAAAAACTGACCAGAGAAGTTCGGCTTGACAAATATCTCGTAGAAAGGTCGAACAGTCATGGAAAAAGAAAGCGAGACGATATGGATAAAAGAGACCCACCGCCACAAACTCCGGAAAGACATATCCATATGATCTCAGGAGGGTTTGCGGGAGGGGGACTCACAAAATCCTCTCGTAAAAGACATCTCAAGAGAATTTACTAGGTCGAAGAGGGATCCTCCGACCTCCCAACCATTTCATTCACAAAGGAAGATGGGCGAGGAATAATCCCTGGGCACGACGACCCAGTGGTAATCACCATGATCCTGGCAAATGCCCACCTACACAGAACACTAATAGACCAGGGAAGCTCGGCGGACATCCTTTTCAAGCCCGCTTTCGACAAACTAGGATTAGATGAGAAGGAGTTAAGAGCCTACCCCGACACCTTGTACGGGTTAGGCGACACGCCAATAAAGCCACTAGGATTTTTGCCCCTCCACACCACCTTTGGAAAGGGGGAGAAGACAAAGACTCTGAGTATAGACTTTATAGTCATCGACGTGGGGTCGGCCTATAATGCTTTAATCGGCAGAGCTACCCTTAATCGACTCGGAGCAGTGGTATCGACGCCCCACCTTTGCATGAAATTTCCGACCTCAGCAGGGATAGCAACGGTGAGGGGAGATCAGAAGCTAGCAAGGAAATGCTACAATGAAAGCCTAAACCTGAGAGGAAAAGGCAAAGAAGTTCACACAATAGAGCTCGGGGGAGTAAGGATTAAAGAAGAGCTGCGACCCCAGCCCGGGGGAAAAACCGAGGAGATCCAGGTCGGCGAAGAGGAAGGAAAAAACACTCACATAGGGGCTAACCTAAGGGAAACCCTAAGACAAGGGTTGACCAAGCTTCTAAGAGATAACTCCGATCTCTTCGCCTGGAAGGCCTCCGACATGCCTGGGATAGACCCCGAGCTCATGTCCCACAGGCTTTCGGTCTACTCGGGATCTCGACCTGTACAACAACGAAGACGCAAGCTCGGCCCAGAGCGAGCTCTAATAATAGAGGAGCAAGTACAAGCGCTCCTAGAAGCCGGTTTTATCAGAGAAGTCAAGTATCCAACATGGCTAGCCAATGTAGTGCTAGTCAAAAAACAAAATGGTAAATGGAGAATGTGCGTCGACTACACCGACTTAAATAAGGCATGTCCCAAGGACCCTTATCCACTACCAAGCATTGACGCCCTAGTAGACTCTAGCTCGGGGTATCAATACTTGTCGTTCATGGACGCCTACTCAGGATATAACCAAATCCCGATGTATGAACCAGACCAGGAAAAAGCATCATTCATCACGCCCAGAGCTAACTTTTGCTACGTGGTCATGCCATTTGGATTGAAAAATGCAGGGGCCACATATCAGAGGCTGATGAATAAGGTGTTCGCCCCTCACTTAGGGAGCTTAATGGAAGCATACGTCGACGATATGCTGGTAAAGACCAAGAAGGAAGTCGACCTCCTAGCTGACCTCTCACAAGTCTTTGACACCATAAGGTTGCACGGGATGAGACTAAATCCTGCAAAGTGCGCCTTCGCAGTGGAGGCAGGAAAATTTCTAGGATTCATGCTAACACAAAGAGGGATCGAAGCCAATCCCGACAAGTGTAGAGCTATCCTAGAAATAAAAAGCCCGACTTGTTTGAGAGAGGTCCAACAGCTGAATGGCCGACTAGCAGCTCTCTCCAGATTTTTGGCAGGATCAGCACTCAGATCCCTTCCACTGTTCTCCCTATTGAGAAAGGGACACCAGTTTGAGTGGACTCCCGAATGCGAGGAGGCGTTCCAGGAGTTCAAAAAGTTTTTGAGCCAACCTCCTATTTTGACCCGACCTATAGCAGGAAAAGACCTCGTCCTATACCTATCCGTGGCAGACAAGGCTGTCTCAGCAGCCTTGATAAAAGAAGACGAGGTCGGTCAACACCCAATCTATTTCATCAGTAAAGTTCTACAGGGCCCTAAGCTAAGGTATCACAAATTAGAAAAGTTTGCCTACTCCTTAGTAATAGCCTCTCGAAGGCTACGGCCTTACTTCCAAGCTCACACAATAAGAGTCCGCACGAACTAACCCATGAAGCAAATCCTCCAAAAGACGGATGTTGCAGGAAGAATGGTTCAATGGGCAATAGAGCTCTCCGAGTTCGACTTGAAGTACGAAACTCGGACGGCGATTAAAGCCCAGTGCCTCGCCGACTTCATTGCAGAATATGCAAGGGATCAAGAGGATAAACCAACTACCTGGGAACTCTACGTGGATGGATCCTCCAATAAAACAGGAAGCGGCGCAGGCATAATATTGGTAAATGAAAGGGGAACCCAGATAGAGGTCTCCCTCAAATTTGAGTTCCCAGCTTCAAATAATCAGGCAGAATATGAAGCCTTGATCGCAGGATTAAAGCTGGCAGAAGAAGTCGGTGCTACCAAGGTAATGGTATACAGCGATTCTCAAGTGGTGACCTCCCAAATAAGTGGAGAATATCAGGCAAAAGACCCAAATATGAAGAAATACTTGGAAAAAACTCTGGAGCACCTCGGGCGTTTTGCAGAAATCGAAGTCACGCACATAACTCGGGACCTAAATAGCAGAGCAGACGCCCTATCCAAGCTAGCAAGTACCAAGCCAAGGGGAAATAACAGAAGCCTGATCCAAGAAACTCTCCAGGAACCTTCAGTGGTAAAAATGGAAGACAAACAAGAAGTCTTTGAAGTGGTCGGATTAAACCTCGGATGGATGAACCCCTTAGTCGAATACCTGAAATTCGACATCCTCCCCAAGGAGGAAAAGGAGGCCAAGAAAATCCGAAGGGAAGCGCAACACTATACCTTGGTAAAAAATATTCTCTATAGAAGAGGGATATCAACACCATTGTTAAAGTGTGTGCCGACCTCAAGAGCCACTGAGGTATTAGAGGAGGTACACAGTGGAATCTGCGGGAACCATCTCGGAGCAAGGTCATTAGCCAGAAAGGTGATCCAAGCAGGATTCTACTGGCCAACCTTGCAGAAAGATGCCACAGACTTTGTGAAAAAATGCCAACCGTGTCAAATGCATGCAAATTTCCACGTGGCCCCCCCAGAGGAGCTCATCAGTGTCACCTCCCCATGGCCCTTTGCAAAATGGGGAATGGATTTGTTAGGTCCTTTTCCCCAGGCGCCAGGACAAGTCAAATACCTAATTGTGGGAATAGATTATTTCACAAAGTGGATAGAAGCAGAACCACTGGCCACCATCACTGCACAAAGAAGTCGGAGGTTCCTCTACAAAAATATAATCACAAGGTATGGGATACCTTATTCCATTACCACAGATAACGGAACCCAGTTCACCGACTCCACCTTTAGAAGCCTAGTAGCCAGTATGAACACCAAACACCAGTTCACCTCAGTGGAACACCCACAAGCCAATGGGCAAGCCGAAGCAGCCAACAAAGTCATACTGGCAGGGCTGAAGAAAAGATTACAAGATGCGAAAGGAGCCTGGGCTGAAGAACTCCAACAAGTACTATGGGCTTACAGAACAACCCCCCAATCCGCCACTAGAGAAACACCTTTCCGACTAGTTTATGGCGTAGAAGCCATGATCCCAATAGAGGTCAATGAGCAAAGCCCAAGAGTGATTTTCCACGATGAGATCAGGAATATACAGGGGCACAAAGAGGAGCTCGACTTGCTCCCCGAAATCCGAGAAGAAGCCCAGATAAGAGAAGCAGCGTTGAAGCAAAGGATGACTGTGAGATACAACAAAAAAGTCATTCGAAGGAGTTTCACCCCAGATGACTTAGTCCTAATCAGAAACGATATTGGAGTCAACAAATCAGGAGAAGGAAAGCTCGCTGCCAATTGGAAAGGACCATACAAGATCAACGAGGTCTTAGGAAAGGGTTATTATAGGGTAACCGACTTCGACGGCAACGAGTTACCCAGGTCATGGCATGCTTGTAATATGAAAAAGTACTACAGCTAAAAGCGAACCCTACTCCCTGATGTACTCTTTTCCCGATTTCATGATTTTTTTCCAAAATCAAAGGGTTTTTTCTGAAAAGGGTTTTTAACGAGGCATCATAGTAGGGGCTAAGGGAAAACAAATAATCAAAAGCCCTTAGTAGCAATAAGGTACCTCCTCAATTAATAAAGATCTCTTTCATTTTAAATATCTCTTTTAAATTCCCTTTTTATTTCCTTTCTACGAAACGCGCCGATTTAAGCTCGACAAAACGTGAAAATCCCATGAACCGACCTAGATGGTCGTCAGGATAAAACGACGAGGTACAAGTCGGCGTAAAGAGGCTATAGAAGTCGATCATGATAAACTCGGGAGTAGTCTGACTCATAAGTCGGAATGCGAAACCGAGTAAAATTAAAATGAATCGCAAGAGTAGCTTAAGTCACGAAAAACTCAATAAAACAAAATTGAATACTAGGAATAACAAAAAGAGATAGGAAAAAACTAAGAAAAAATTGTAAGGCTGCCTCGAGGATCAAGGAAATTCAGAAAAGCAGGCAAGCCCCAAAGAAAAGGTTTTTTCCAGAAAAGATCAAAGAGTCAAAAGAACCACGAACAGAAAAGCATGCGCGCATAAGGTAACTCAAAACCCTTATCCAAAAAGGGCATTTATTTAAAACGCTAAATTAAAACCCTTATTAAAAAAGGGCATCATAAATTGTTTTGTTTACGGCCTTAAAAGGCCAAAAATTGTTCAAACACCTACAAATAAATATAAAGAGTTTAAAAAGGGGGGGGGGGGGTCCACAGGCCGGACCCCCAATAGCCAAATCACTTCTTTGCAAGAGAAGTAGGAGGATCGCCACCACCAGGATTAGGGGATGGAGAGAAAGTCGGAGGAGCAGCAGAAGAACTCGGAGCGTCCTTAGAGCGAGGAGGGGACTCTATGATCCTCTGCCCCCGAGTCTTCAAATCAGACTCAGACTCCACCACGGGGACAGGAGGATCCACGATGGCACCATCAATGACAACCTTATCAGGGTCCAGAGGAGAAAGGTCCAAATCAGGAGCAATGACTCCGACCTGCTCCTTGAAAACCCTCCAGGCCTCATCAGCACCATCCGCAATAGAGTCCTCCAACTCGGTATAGGCCTTCCGAGCATTCAGCAAGTCATTCTTCACAGACACAAGATCAGCAAATAAACTGTTGTAGCTGGCTTGCGCTGCTTTCCTCAAATCCACCTCCATGTTGCATTGGGCTTGCAACTTCTGCTCCTTCTCCCGGAGGCTGTCTCTCTCCTCCTTCAGCTTGGCGACTTTCCCCTCCAACTCCCTCTCATGATCCTGATATATGCGAAGCCTACCCTCCAGCTCCTCGACCCTCGAGGTCGTCCCTAAAGAGCTGATAGGAGTCTTCTCAAATATATCCAAGAGTTTGCCACAAACCCCCGCCGTCTTGAGACTCTCCTCAACCATAGTGGTGAGGTAGTGCCGAACAGAAACATCATCCATACTCATACGAGCATGAGGATAGATGTTCTTTCGGACGAACACAAGAGCGTCCGCCTCACCAGAAGCGCCAGACTCTAAGGTCTTGCGCTTCTTCGGCTCTGGTTCAGGAGTAGGTCGGACAGAAGGGGGTGGCAGAGAGGAAGCAGAGGAAGAAATCACAATAGGTTGGGAAGGAGTCCCAACATTCCGAGGAGGAGGAGAAGGAGAGACAACCACCCTAGCACCACCAGATCTGGCACGAGACTTCGCCTTGGCTTCCTGAACCCTCTGGAAAGACTCTTGAGCATTTTTTTTGCCATCTCTGCGAAAACAAATTGGTAGCTAAAAGTCAGACAAGTCGGTAAAAGAAATTGCAAGTCGGAAATAAGTGAGAAACACAAAAAGCTACCTAGTTGTGACTGGACAAAGGCCGGCGACCCCTGGAGAAATTTTTTAGTATCCAAGTATGGGGCCCTCCCCCACACTTCTCGGAGGAACCCCACAATGGCCGCCTCCACCTCATCCAGGTCGTCCAGACCATATTTCTCGCAGGGGGAGGCCTCCAGCCAATATTAAGGAAATCGAGGAGAAGAATCATCATCCAGGAAAAAGGGGTGGTGACCCTCTACTGCTTGAACTTTGAAAAAATAGTTTTTGAAATCGTGAAAGGATTCGTCAAAAAGGGTAAAAAGCCTCCGACCTTGAAAGGCCCGGAAGGACACCCACTGTTGCTTATTATTTAACCCACTGAAGGGCTTGGTCATATGGAAGAGATAGAAGAAAATCCTCAGAGAAGTTGGGAACTCCAAGGCCCGGCTGATAAATTGGTAAATTTTCAAAAAACCCCAAGAGTTGGGGTGAAGCTGGGTGGGAGCAACCCGGCAATGACGCAACACAGACATTTCAAACTCTGAAAAGGGGAGAAAAACGCCCAAACGAGTGACCATACTCTCATACATAAAAAAGAAATGAGGGGCCGCCTCGTCGGCCCTCCCGAAGCAAACCCGGTCTTCTGGACCCGGGACTACCAACTCGTACTTCGGCTCATCTTCTTCAGAAGTACAAATTCTATAGTGAGTACGAAGGTGGGTGATAAATTCAGTATCAACTGAAGGCTCCTCCCCTAGGACCGTAACATCAACCCACTGGGAGAGAGCATCTATGGAAGCCATTTTCTTTTCTTAAAAAAAGGGGGTGACAAGAAACCTACAAAAGAAAAAGAAAATCAACACACGGTCTCTAAGGGAGAGGGTACGGAACTAAAGCCTACAAACCAATCTACCTACAAGATAAAGGCACGCAAATAGAAAGCATGTTACAGAAGGGGAAAAAGCTAACCTTTAAGTCTGAAATCAAGACTGGAGGAAGTAAAAACCTTCGAAACGCAAGAAATACAACACGAACGAATGCAGGGAAAATTTGAAAGATTGCAGAAACAAAACAACGAAAGAGAAGGAAAGATATTTATAAGAACGTTAGGAGCATAATGGTAAAATTGGGGCAATCCTTAATAAAGGTGCACCGTTACCAAGGCCATTAAATCCCTACGCACACCCAACGGACACGACG
>NC_029790.2:113040936-113046574 GCF_000816755.2 Arachis ipaensis | reverse complement strand
TCATTAATGAAGATGCACCGTTACCAAGGCCATTAAATCTCTACGCACACCCCTAACGGACACGATGCTTGATTAGACGTAACTGTCAGAACCGAAAGGTCAAAAAAATCACGTCGGTTCTTAAACCATCACGTCGGTCCTCTCGCAAATCGGCCAAGACCCCGAGTTGAATACTCGAACCCAACTCTTAAAAAGAAATTGGGCTCGAGTAGGGGCACTGTTCATACCCTGGCCCAATAAATAGGGCTCAGGACCCAAGCAAAAAGGCCCAACCCAAAGGGTTGGCCCTCACCCAGTACCAGCCTTCATCCCCAGAAGTCGGTACTGAACACGACCTGCTCCAAAGAAGTCGGATACGAGGGTTAGCTGGCAGATAACACTCATTCGAATGAGTAACTGCCCCTAGAAACTCTCTAACCACTTCATAGAGCCATATCTTAACCTCCCTAAGATATGGGAACAGTTATCCACCTAAAAAGGTGACACTACTTCAGCGGTGGTTATTGGTTCACCACTATAAATACACTGACACCATTCAGGTATCACTAAGTTCCAATACTCTCTAACCTGCTCACACTCTTGCTAACTTAGGCATCGGAGTGTCTTTGCAGGTACCACCCCCGGAGGAACACCGAGTACCAGGTCCACTCGAAAGCCACCTCCTTCATACGTTTGGGCCAACCAACGCCATCCGGCCCATTAATCTCCGGTTACCTACCGTAACAAGTGTAAATTTACTTAAATTAAGAATGGTGTCTCTTTTGATAATAATTTATATATATTTAGATGGTATTAGAACTTTTATAACTTAAATATTTAAAGTTTGATTTTTATTGACAAAAAAAAAATTAGTATAAAATCAATAAAAAAACAGATAGAAAGCTTGGCAAAAAATCATACAAACTTAAAAAAAAAAATTTGTGTGAGAAGATATGTTAAAGATATAACTATTTACGTGTTTTTTTTTATCAGTTTAAATTTTTAGAAAAAATAATTTTGTGATAGATAATGAATATTATTTTACATAAAACTTGATGAAACTCACAAATTTAATTATTAATGATATGAAAATCTATAGATGTACGTGATTAAATAATGTGAACCTGCTTTAGGAGTATATATATAAAAAAAAATCATTTTTGACTTATAATAATCAAATCTCAAACCTAATCTCTCGGTGGTTGTTTGACAAAGAGTTCATTATAACAAATATTGAGGGTAAGTAGATGACGGGTTGATGTATGTGTGACTCCGATGGACATAATATGGGACTAAAATATACATCATGAAGTTACGTTGAGAGAATCATCTATCAATTATTGATTGATTATTTTTGTTCTTATAGATTAATTATCCACCCATTTGGTCATGCATACAATCACAAATCATAAAAACACATCCTGATCTTGTGGTAGATAAAAATAATGCATTTAATAAAATATTGCATTTACGATCTTAATCATATCTCATCGGCAGATAATGAATCGTGTAAATTCCAACCAACTCAGGACTTGGCTAGGAAACCGACAATAAATAAGCTTTTCTCAAGAGGATATATATATATTATTAATTCCATGTGAAACCTTCGTTTCATACTCATTAGTTATGAGATTATATATCAATAATGATAGTCAATAAGGGAAGTTGAATTATTGTTTAGACAAACACTGTAACAAATATTGTCTAAATTCTAATTAAGGCACAATTTTTCAGTTATTCTTTTTTAAAACCTAAGGCTCAACACATCAACACAACAACCAGGTGAAATAAGAAAATATATAAAAAAATAATTATAAATTTTATTTTTTTATTATTTATGCTATTGTCATCAACAATTAAAAGAATTAATATAATTTATTCATTTTTTATAATTTCTAAATGAATATATAATAACTACCACAATTTCTTACGTGTTATTCTAAAAAAGATTTTGATTTCTTTTTCGTCATATATTTCAAACAATAACAAAAAAGTTCATCAACTACTTCTTACAAATATCCTTTTTTATTGTCATTTTTGTCTAATTTTTAAAATTTTTCTTTATAGTACCTAGGATAGTTCAAAGACGACCATTATTACAAGTCCAAATATATTACCGCTGTCAAAAATATTCAAAAACAACAGATAAGTAGTGAACACTCTCAACATCTTTACTACACAATATACACAAATTGTCATTAGAATCAATTACACTAAACTTACTCTAACTACTATCTTTAGTAGTAACTATATTGACTAATATAAATTAAATAAAAACTTCACTCGAAGTGGAATCACCCCCTCCAAAAATAGTTTTAGTGAAAGTATAGTTTGATATATCTTTTAATAATCTTTTTTCCTACAAAATTTGTACAAAAAGAGTTAGTAAAAATTATTTATTTTTATTAAATTTTTATATAATTATCTTCTCTTTCTTTTGTCAATTTGGCAACTTATAGAACACCAAGTATAGTTGATTCATTAGATCTAATTTCTATTAATAAAGATCTCGTCTTTATTGAAAAATTCAAACTCACTCTAACCTATCTCAAGCTCATTCCCATATGGTGGATCTATTTTGGTTTGATACCAAAAAAAGTCTTAAAAAAAAGACTTTAAAATACCACAATGTAATCAATTATCTTTTCAAAATTTAATCATCTTCCCATTTCATAACTCTGTATACAAACCATTAATCCACTACTAGAAAACTAGTTATTACAGACGGATATTTCCGACGGATTTTATCCCACTGAAATACAGACGAAATTTCAGAGGAATTTTTTTGTCGGAAAACAAAAAAAAATAGATTAGTATAAATTACAGACGGAAAAGAGAATCCGTCTATAATTCCGTCGGAAAAATTAATTTTTTTTCCGTGGAATGGTTATAGACAGATTTTCCGTCTGTAATTAAGTAGACAAAACGCGCGTTTTATTAAATTATTACAGACGGAAAATCCGTCTGTAATTTAAAATTTTCCCTCGAAAATATTAAGTTAACCTAAATCACATCCTATCCTCTCGCGATGCATTCACACTCCACACTCTCCTTCATAGGAGCTTCTTCCTATCCTCTCAGAACCCATCCTCTTAGATCCTATCCTCTCAGAGCTTCTTCCTCTCTTCGTCCACGTTCTCTCCATCACAGGAGCTTTTTTCACCACCGCCGCTCTCTCCATCGCTCCGTCCACGATCTCATCACTGACAGCAACTGCCATTCGCTGGTCATCCTCATCCACCGGTTCAGGTATGGTTTTGCATAGCTTTCAATTTTTGAATTCTTCTCATTTGAAATCATAGTTCCTGTGCTGTTCAGGTATGGCTTCAGGAATCGAAACCATTACACACTAACAAACCAACAAACCCTAGCAATAACATTATCAATCTTACTCTCACTTTGTAAACTTGTCTGTCTCTTCGAACCCTAGCTTTTCTTTCAAGACGACTTATGTATTTATTTATTTATTCACTCCCTGTTTCAATTTAATTTTGAATGATTTTTGTCTTCAGGAAGTGCAGCGATTAGAATCTTCTCTGGTTAGATTTCATTGTGGTGTATAAACGGTAGATGATGAAATTTGTACATTTGTGGTGGTTCTGCTTCATTGTGCTTCATAATCTCCATCTTTTCCCGTTTACTGTTTGTGATCGATATATCATTCCTTCAAATAAATACTTGTTAGTTGTAATGTGTGCACCTGCATGGCTTCTACTTATTTTGATGGTGTTAACTTTCATGTTTATGTTGGAGATAATGTTATAATATATTCACGTCTATCATGTGTTCGACGTAATGTCTCTGAGGGCCTTATCATGCTCCTTTCTTTCCTTTTTCTTTTTAGCATAACTTTGTCAAGAATTTTGTTTATATAAAGGAAATAAACGAATTAATGTGTTTACTATCTTAAAAAGAGAATCTAAACGCAATGTCATTAGTGCATGTTAAGTGCCTGTTTCTAACGGCCTTCCGTGGAAGAATTGGAAGAAACTGTGTTAGGAATAGCTCCAAATGGAATTCTTAATGCATCTATCTCAAATGCATGGTTAGCAAGTCCTTATATTCTTAACCAAATTCACAAATAAACTGATTTGAGTCCTCAAAGAATCGACAATGAACTTGCCTGTTATGAAAGTGTACTAGGAAGATATATTTTGCAAGAATTAGTACAAAAGTGGGATTTTGTAGGGTAACAATCATTGCCTTCTAATGAAGTTATGGTCCATTGATTCTACATTTTTTTTATTAACCTGCTTTGAATTCTAAGTCATAATAGGTAAAGTTATAGCTTTTGTTTACTATATTTATTTATGTGCCAGGTTAGAGTACCATTGCTTCTACCTTTCTCTCCTTTCTTTTTTAATTTTATTTTATTCCGGGTCTGTCTTTTCCCCATGTTAATTTTTGTTGTTTCAAAGTAGGCAATATTTTCAACCATTGCTCATTTTATATTCATTATTGTTTCAGAAGCCTGTCGAAGTAAATGCTGAAACGAAACAGGATTTGAGAAGTTTTAAGCTTATATTGGAATATATAAAAGCCTTGCCTGTAAGTGTTGAACTACAGTTTACTCTTCATTATATAGCATGAACAATAATGCTAATTTGTGTGCATGTCTAATGTTCATTATATAGCATGAACTTCTCTCTTACACTCTCGCTCCCTCACTGACACGACTTCATCAATGCCATTCAAGAAAACATTACGGTATTTTGTTTTATGGTGCAATTTGCATAGAGGAGTAATTGAATCTATTTTGTTTTCTGGTGCAATTTTTTATGATATTTTGCAAGTGGTATGTCTCTATTCTGAATGTTTGTTTCTTTCCTGTTTGGCTGGAACTGATGACTGATAGGAGGGTCAAATAATAATGCTTTTCAAATGCAAGCGGGAATTTAATTGCTTTTGCCACTCGTTCCTGTTCATCAATTGAGCTTCCTCAAGTTGCTGGTCCATCATGGGCACCCTTTGCTTCTTGGATCACTGGTTGGTAAGTCAACCTTTTCCTTTTCTTTTCCTTTATATGCTTTCTTTACCAATATAGAATTCCTTAATTAATAATGCCATGTTCTATATTGGTAAATAGCTAAATAACTAGAAATGTTGATGTTATGGTTGTTTAAAAAAATGTAGTTTTTTGGATTATTAGTGGGATTTTGGAACCTGAGGATTAATGGCCATATGTCTTTTTATAGAATGCTTTGAAGTTCAAATTTTGATATAGGGACCATGTAACTAAAGCGGTTCAAATTTGAATATTTAGCTTCTCAGCCTAAGAGTTCTAGGAAGTTAGATGGCGCACGAAATTGTGATCTCAGGCAACGGCGCCAGAAACTCTGTACGCATGTCTTAATGAATCATTTTTCATTCACAACTTCGATACAACTAACCAGCAAGTGCACTGGGTCGTCCAAGTAATAAATCTTACGTGAGTAAGGGTCGATCCCACGGAGATTGTTGGTATGAAGCAAGCTATGGTCACCTTGTAAATCTCAGTCAGGCGGATATAAAATAGTTATGGAGTTTTCGAACATAAATAATAAATAGATAGAAAATAAAGATAGAAACACTTATGTATATCATTGGTGAGAACTTCAGATAAGTGTATAGAGATGCTTTCGTTCCTCTGAACCTCTGCTTTCCTGCTGTCTTCATCCAC
>NC_029790.2:113039287-113040921 GCF_000816755.2 Arachis ipaensis | reverse complement strand
TTCAGGTTGAAGTGCGAATGAATATCTTAGAAGTGGAATAAGTTGAATTGAATAGAAAAACAGTAGTACTTTGCATTAATCCTTGAGGAACAGCAGAGCTCCACACCTTAATCTATGGAGTGTAGAAACCCTACCGTTGAAAATACATAAGTGAAAGGTCCAGGCATGGCTGAATGGCCAGCCCCCATGATCTAAGAACTAGGCGTCCAAAGATGTCTAATACAATAGTAAAAAGTCCTATTTATAATAAACTAGTTACTAGGGTTTACAGAAGTAAGTAATTGATGCGTAAATTCACTTCCGGGGCCCACTTGGTGTGTGCTTGGGCTGAGCTTGAATGTCACACGTGTAGAGGTCAATCTTGGAGTTGAACGCCAGTTTGTAACGTATTTCTGGCGTTCAACTCTGGCTTGTGACGTGTTTCTGGCGTTTAACTCCAGACAGCAACATATAACTGGCGTTCAACGCCCTTTTACGTCGTCTAAACTCGAACAAAGTGTGGACTATTATATATTGCTAGAAAGCCCTGGATGTCTACTTTCCAACGCAATTGGAAGCCCGCAATTTTGAGGTCTGTAGCTCCAAAAAATCCACTTTGAGTGCAGGGAGGTCAGAATCCAACAGCATCAGCAGTCAATGGGAATGTCTCCTTCTATGAAAGCTCCAGCTGAGTAGCATAGATGGCAAATAAGATGAGGAAAAGCTAGCCTTGCCCCAGGAGAGGGCTTTTCGGCTATTTTGTAGAGTTTAAGGGAGATGACTTCATGAACTTGTACTTCTTCTCCAATCATGATGCTATGGATCATGATGGCCCGATCCACAGTAACTTCAGATCGGTTGCTAGTGGGGATGATGGAGCGTTGGATGAACTCCAAGGGGACCTCAGGGATCACCTTCTTCTTGACCACAACATCATAGAAGTGGTCTTGATGAGCTTTGGAGATGAATCTTTCCATCTTCCATGACTCGGAGGTGGAAGCTTTTGTCTACCCTTTCCTTTTTCTAGAGGGTTCTCCGGTCTTGGGTGCCATCAATGGTAATGGAAAAATAAAAAGCGTATGCTTTTACTACACCAAACTTAGAATATTGCTCGCCCTTGAGCAAAAGAAGAAAGAATAGAAGAAGAAGAAGATACGGAGGAGAGGGAGAAGGGTTGTGTTTCGGCCAAGAAGGGGAAGAGAGGGTTATGTTGTGTGAAAATGAAGAAGAATGGAGGGCTTTATATAGTGGGGGGAGAGGGTGTTAGGTTCGGCCATTTAGGGTGGGTTGGGTGGAAAATTGATTTTGAATTTTGAAGGTAGGTGGAGTTCATGAGGCCTCAAAGGAAAACTCCTTATTGATCACTGGACGTCCCAGGAGGTCTTCCTCACTGGGATTTATGTCCTCCCCTTCCTCTCGAGGTTCGGCCGTGTTGAGTATGTCAATGGCCTTGTACTCTCCTTTTGAATTTTCTTCTGTATTGCTTGGGAGAGTACTAGGAGGAATTTCAGTGATCCTTTATTCAGCTGGCCCACTTGTGCCTCCAAATTTCTAATGGAGGACCTTGTTTCATTCATGAAACTTACAGTGGCCTTAGATAGATCAGAGACTAAGTTTGCTAAATTAGAGGTATTTTGTTCAGAGTTCTCTGTCTA
>NC_029790.2:113027105-113039261 GCF_000816755.2 Arachis ipaensis | reverse complement strand
TACATGAACTGGTTATTAGCAACCATGTCAATGAGTTCTTGAGCTTCTGCAGGCATTTTCTTTAGGTGAATGGATCCACCTGCAGAAGTATCCAATAACATTTTAGCTAATTCAGACAGACCATCATAGAATATATCCAGGATGGTCCATTTTGAAAGCATGTCAGAAGGACACTTTTTGATCAGTTCCTTGTATCTCTCCAAAGCTTCATAGAGGGATTCACCTTCTTTCTGTCTGAAGGTTTGAACATCCACTCTAAGCTTACTAAGCTTTTGAGGAGGAAAGAACTTGGCTAAGAAAGCCTTGACCAGCTTATCCCAAGCGTTCAGGCTATCCTTAGGTTGAGAGTCCAACCATATTCTAGCTCTGTCTCTTACAGCAAAAGGGAAAAGCATGAGCCTGTAGACTTCAGGATCTACTCCATTAGTCTTAACAGTATCACAGATCTGCAAGAATTCAGTTAAGAACTGAAAAGGATCTTCAGATGGAAGTCCATGAAACTTGCAGTTTTGCTGCATCAGAGAAACTAATTGAGGTTTCAGCTCAAAATTGTTTGCTCCAATGGTAGGGATGGAGATGCTTCTTCCATGTAAATTGAAATTAGGTGCAGTAAAGTCACCGAGCATCCTCCTTGCATTATTATTATTTTCGGCTGCCATCTCCTCTTCCTGTTCGAAAATTTCTGAAAGGTGCTTGCTAGATTGTTGTAATTTAGCTTCTCTTAGTTTCCTCTTCAGAGTCCTTTCAGGTTCTGGATCTGCTTCAACAAGAATGTTCTTGTCCTTGCTCCTGCTCATATGAAAAAAAAGAGGGACAGAAAAATAATAATAATAGGGGTCCTTGTGTGAGTAGAAGAAAAGAAGAAGAAAAAAATTCGAACACAGATGGAAAAGGGGGTTCGAATTTGGGTGAGATGAAGTGTTAGTAGATGAATAAATAAATAGAAGGAGATAAGAGAGAGAGAGAATTTTCGAAAATAATTTTTGAAAAAGAGTTTGTGATTTTCGAAAATAGTTTTTGAAAAAGGTTAGTAATTTTTTTTCGAAAATTAAAATAAAAAATTAAAATAATTAGTTAATTAAAAAGAATTTTTGAAAAAGAGGGAAGATATTTTTTAAAATTAGAGAGAGAGAGTTAGTTAGGTAGTTTTGAAAAAGATAAGAAACAAACAAAAAGTTAGTTAGTTAGTTGAAACAAATTTGAAAATCAATTTTTGAAAAGATAAGAAGATAAGAAGTTAGAAAAGATATTTTAAAATCAAATTTTTGAAAAAGATATGATTTTGAAAAAGATAAGATAAGAAGATATTTTTGAAAAGATATGATTGAAATTAGTTTTGAAAAAGATTTGATTTTTAAAATCACAATTAATGACTTGATTCACAAGAAATCACAAGATATGATTCTAGAACTTAAAGTTTGAATCTTTCTTAGCAAGCAAGTAACAAACTTGAAATTTTTGAATCAAAACATTAATTGATGATGTTATTTTCGAAAATTATGATATAAGATTAAGAAAAGATTTTTGAAAAATATTTTTATAATTTTCGAAAATAAATAAGAAAAATGAAAAAGATTTGATTTTTGAAAAAGATTTTGAAAAAGATAAGGTTTTTAAATTGAAAATTTGATTTGACTCATAAAAACAACTAGATTTTAAAAATTTTGAAAAAGTCAATCTAAATTTTCGAAATTTATGAGAGAAAAAGGGAAAGATATTTTTTTGATTTTTGAATTTTTAATGATGAGAGGGAAAAATATGAAAAAGACTCAATGCATGAAAATTTTGGATCAAAATAATGAATGCATGCAAGAATGCTATGAATGTCAAGATGAACACCAAGAACACTTTGAATGTCAAGATGAACATCAAGAACTTATTTTTGAAAAATTTTTAATGCAAAGAAAACACGCAAGACACCAAACTTAAAAATTTTTCATGTATAGACACTATGAATGCAAGAATGCATATGAAAAATAAGAAAAGACACAAAACATGAAAACATCAAGATCAAACAAGAAGACTTACCAAGAACAACTTGAAGATCATGAAGAACACTATGAATGCATGAATTTTCGAAAAATGCAAGATGAATATGCAATTGACACCAAACTTATAACATGACACATGACTCAAACAAGAAGCACAAAAATAAAATTTTTTTTTGAATTTATGATTTTTTTGTATTTTCTTTTAATTTTTTTTGAAAATCATTTGAAAAAGAAAAATAAGGATTCCAAAAATTTTTAATATGAATTCCAGGAATCTTGCACTCTTATTCTAAAGCTCCAATCTGAGGGTTAGGCATGGCTTAATAGCCAACCAAGCTTTAGTATGTAACTCAGACATGCCACAGCTGACATTCCAATTAACTTGCCTCTATGCTGATGGGTAGAAGCCCCTCTCCAAAAGAATTAGACATGGCTTTACAGCCATCCAGGCTTCAACATGCTTCATGAAACTCTAGAATTCATTCTTAAAAATTCTGAAGAAAAATATATTTTTGAAAAGATTTATTTTAAATTTTTTTTTTCGAAAACAAAGGAGAAAATTTTTGAAAGATTTTTGAAAATAAAACAAAAATAAAATTACCTAATCTGAGCAACAAGATGAACCGTCAGTTGTTCAAACTCGAACAATCCCCGGCAACGGCGCCAAAAACTTGGTGCACGAAATTGTGATCTCAGGCAACGGTGCCAAAAACTCTGTACGCACGTCTTAATGAATCATTTTTCATTCACAACTTCGATACAACTAACCAGCAAGTGCACTGGGTCGTCCAAGTAATAAACCTTACGTGAGTAAGGGTCGATCCCACGGAGATTGTTGGTATGAAGCAAGCTATGGTCACCTTGTAAATCTCAGTCAGGCGGATATAAAATAGTTATGGAGTTTTCGAACATAAATAATAAATAGATAGAAAATAAAGATAGAAACACTTATGTATATCATTGGTGAGAATTTCAGATAAGTGTATAGAGATGCTTTCGTTCCTCTGAACCTCTGCTTTCCTGCTGTCTTCATCCACTTAGTCTTACTCCTTTCCATGGCTGGCTTTATGTAAGGACATCACTGTTATCAATGGCTACTTTTAATCCTCTCTGGAAAATGGTCCGATGCGCTGTCACTGCATGGCTAATCGTCTGGAGGCATCACCCTTGTTAATGGATTGAATAGAAAAACAGTAGTACTTTGCATTAATCCTTGAGGAACAGCAGAGCTCCACACCTTAATCTATGGAGTGTAGAAACCCTACCATTGAAAATACATAAGTGAAAGGTCCAGGCATGGCCCCCATGATCTAAGAACTAGGCGTCCAAAGATGTTTAATACAATAGTAAAAAGTCCTATTTGTAATAAACTAGTTACTAGGGTTTACAGAAGTAAGTAATTGATGCGTAAATTCACTTCCGGGGCCCACTTGGTGTGCTTGGGCTGAGCTTAAATGTCACACATGTAGAGGTCAATCTTGGAGTTGAACGCCAGTTTGTAACGTATTTCTGGCGTTCAACTCTGGCTTGTGACGTGTTTCTGGCGTTTAACTCCAGACAGCAGCGTAGAACTGGCGTTCAACACCCTTTTATGTCATCTAAACTCGGCCAAAGTGTGGACTATTATATATTGCTGGAAAGCCCTGAATGTCTACTTTCCAACGCAATTGGAAGCGCGCCATTTTGAGTTTTGTAGCTCCAGAAAATCCACTTTGAGTGCAGGGAGGTCAGAATCCAAAAGCATCAGCAGTCCTTCTTCAACCTCTGAATCTGATTTTTGCTCAAGTCCCTCAATTTCAGCTAGAAAATACCTGAAATCACAGAAAAATACACAAACTCATAGTAAAGTCCAGAAATGTGAATTTAACATAAAAACTAATGAAAACATCCCTAAAAGTAACTAGATCCTACTAAAAACAATGCCAAAAAGCGTATAAATTATCCGCTCATCATTAGATCACAAAGCTCTGAGTTGAATAGTTTTGTTACTGCTTACACCAAATCAACTTCTGCCCCTCACTTAATTATCTATTGAATTGAATTTTCAAGTGAAAACTCTGAATGGTGTATGGTGTATTTCATTTCAGTGAGAAATGTATGGTTTAAGGCCTTATACAATTGCCTAGAAAACTCATTATTCATTTCTTACTTTTACTTTTTATCTAACCTGTAACTTTGATGTAGATATATGATCACCAGCATCACATGGGCCTTCTCATAATGGAGATAAGGGAATTGGCTTCCAAGTATAAGCAAGTTAAGACCTTGGCTGAGTCTTCTGAGTTAATGCATAAACATGATTCAGCCATGACTAAATCTGCTTTAACTGAAGCAAGACAACACGAAGAAAGTTTGAAGAAGACAGTCAGAGGCAAATTCGCAGTTAGAAATTCAACTGAACTTTTTGAGTAAATTAGCAAAGGAACAATGGGATGCATATAAATCTGTGATTGATAGCTGCAGCAAGCTCAGATCAGAAAAGTTATTTCTTTCAAATCATTTGTGGTTGTTTAATTAATGGAAGTAACATCAAAATTAGAATTTTTACTCCTGTGGATGTAGAGTAAACTGATTGATAATGCTCACTGTTAAATAACTAGAATATTTTGGCCTTATGGTATGCCTTGTATTAGATTAAATTTCTACATTCCTGTTTATTAGTTATTTTAATGAGATAGGACATCTTTACTATTAGACTTATACAATTAAGTTGACTTTTGATGGGTTTGAAAGAGATTATATATCCAACTTTACTGTTTGCCTGGTTTTCAGTTTCAAGTGGTGTGACTGAATTTCTAATGCACATATGTGATATCATGTTCTTGAGACTACACTTCAGGCTCTCATGTTCTTGCTTTTCTTCTTGTGTTGATGTTGAAAATGCAATTCTCACAGTGGATAGAGCAAGCTTCTGAACCCAATAAGGAAGCAGTTATTAAAGCATTGCTAGGTGCAAAAGAAGCTATGCTTGGGATTAGATATCATATGCGCCTAATGGGTGAGGCTGCAGGTGTTCCTGTAAGTTCCTTACATTGATTTGGCACTTATTATTAGGCTTCTTCTGTTTGAATGATGTTGATTACAAATTATATCTGCTAGTAGAATATCACTACTCTTTCCTTGCAATTCATGCAGATTGAACCAGAATCACAAACAAAACTTTTAGATGCTACACTGAACTTGGAAGGAGTGTTGTTGGCTGGAGTTCCAGGAGTAGGAGGATTTGATGCTGTCTTTGCTGTTACTTTGGGAGATTCAAGCAGCAATGTGACAAAAACATGGAGCTCACTCAATGTTCTTGCCCTTCTGGTTAAAGAAGATCCTTGTGGCGTTTCTTTAGAAAGTGCTGACCCTAGAACAAATGAAATCACTTCAGTTGTATCTTCAATTCATATTGAATAATTTATTGTAAATATTGTTTATTTTTAATACGATGAATTTGTTTATTTTTTGAAATATTGTAAATATTCGAATATAAATTAGATAAAAATTTGTATTAAATTTATATTTATTTTGTATGAAAACAAGTTTATTTTGTAATTAGAAAAAGTAAAAAAAAAATTCTATTTTACTTTACAGACGGATTTACAGACGGATTTTCTGTCTGTAATTATGATTTTCCAAAGTTTAAATTACAGACGAAAAATTCGTCTGAAAATCTATCTGTAATTACAGACAGAAAATCTGTCTAAAAATCCGTCTGTAATTACAGATGAAAAATCCGTCTGAAAATCTGCCTGTAATTACAGACGAAAAATCCGTCTGAAAATTCGTCAGTAAATAGTAAAAATCCGTCGGTAATTTTTCGACGGAAAAAAAATTCGTCGATAAATAATTTCCGACGAGACTTTTACAGAGGGACAAAATCCGTCGGTAATTTCGTCGGTAACCAAAAATTCGTCTGTAATAAAGACTAAATCTGTCTGTAAATCTGTCTGTATTTATCCATTTTCTAGTTGTGATCATCTTCTCTTTCACTTGTTGCTTTTTGATCTGCAGTTGACAGATGTCTTTTCATGGACCACCTTGAGTAAAAAGCATCTGAGTGTAAAGCATCCAATTCAAATTCTAGTTATTGCATGAGCAAACAATTATTTTTCAAAATGAACAATCTTTCTTAAAAAACCTGTACCATCATTTAAACAAGAGAGTCGCATTTCAAACAACTGCATCATCCATTCCAATTCTCTTAACTTTTTAAGTGTCTATACCACTTTCCACTTAACTTGAGCAATCTCGAACTTATTATCATTGGCATCTTATTTAATTCCACATTGTTTATATCAAAATCTTTAAACAGAATAATTATCATCTTTCTCCTTACTTTTATGCACAAAATATTGTTTATATTTATATCTTCAGATATTGTTGTTTTAAAAAAATGTTGTTTAAAATTATATTAAAGACAACAATTACAAATATTGGTATATATTCTTAGTCATTCAAGATTTGAATTGCATATATACACAAAATAAAAAATTTTGAGCATCTAATATTTATTTAAATAAATGAGTAATTTGGTCAACTCAAATTGACCATTGATATCTATAACTAAAAAAGTATTATATATTTTCTCAAACATAGCCTAAAATATCATTGTCAAAAGCCAAAATAGTTGTGAAAGTTCAATATAAATTTCTTTTCCTTCACTTTAATAGTTTGATAATTTATGACTTTTGTATTGAGCAGTAAAACTATAAAAGTATATTATAAATTTAGAATAAATATTTATTCTGACTCTATCTATTTTTACGGAAGACTATATAGCCTCAAATTAAAAATAAATGACTAAATAACTTTTTAACTATTTATTCTTTTGTAGTCCAAAAATAACGTTATCCTTTGTAAAGAGTAAAGACTATACAATCCCTTAAAATGACTTCGTGGCCGAGAGATCCCTTCTTCACAAGTAAAAAGTTAATTTTGGAGGTTAATAAAATCCTACACAACCAACAAAAGTGTAATAAGCTTTTTCTTTTGTTTTTTGTCTTTATTTTATTTTATCTTGGATAAAGATTTTTTTTAATGCAACAGCGTACATACAATAGACTGATCTAATCAGCCTTATCACCTTTGGACTTTTGTAAACAGAATCCATGAAAATACATCACAACAAAATAATCTAACGACACCAGTCCAAAAGAAAAGAAAATAATCCAACGCTAGTATACTGGGATTTGTTGGCCTCCAAAAGAGCTGCGCCGAATTCAAATATTGGGTTAAACTCATAATATAGAGCTCATAATAGGTATAGTGTGAGTGAGAGAGTGTGTGTGTTACGTAAGAATTAAAAAAAAATCTCTCTTACTAGTGAAATCTATCCGATCTTTCACTAGCTCTATGATAAATTTATATTTTATGATGATTTTTAGATTAAAAAGAATAAATTTTATTAACTTAACTTGCATGTATTCTTTGTAAATACATACCATAGTTGTCAGAACCAAACCGGTGATTGAACCGGTCAGGCTACTGGATCACTGGATCACTGGTTCAACCGGTGGGTCACTGGTTGAACCGATTGACTCGGTCCTATATAAATAAAAATAAAAAATAATTAAAAATTTAAAATTAAAATTTAAAATACATATTTTTACTAACATTTTAACAATAAATACATATTTTAAAAAATATATTAATAACAATCAAATATCAATTCTTATATATAATTTATGGTGCAAAATGAGATAATAAATAAGTCACTAGTACAAAATACTTTTTCAATTTAATGAATAAGAAAAAAAATAAAACATAACACAATCAATATTAATATATTAATATATTTATATACTATGTGTTTTTAGTTGTTACCATGTGAATCCATATTTAAAAGATAAAAAAAACATAAAAATTCAGTAGTTTATTATATATTTAATTTTTGTCATTTATTATATTGAGATGCATGTTGGTGCAGTGGTAAGATGGGAGGTGTGATTGCTGGCTTTCCTGGGTTCAAATTCCACATCACTCATTTTTGGAGTAATTTGGACAGGAGCTTCTACCATGGTTCGGCGCAGTGGTAAGATGGGGGCGTGATTGCTGGCTTCCTTGCGTTCGAATCCCGTGTCACTCATTTTTTGAGTAATTTGGACAGGAGCTTCTACCATGGTTCGGCGGCGCGCGGGTCTAGTGGAATATGGGGGTGCGAACTGGCTGGTTTTCAACGGGTTTGACCACCGTTGATTGGTTTAATTGTAGGTCCAGTCTAAATTACTAATCGAACTGGCCAGCCCACCGGTTTATCGGTTTTCCGGTCGAATCGGCCAGTCTGGTCCGGTTCTAATAACTGATACGTACTTTTATGAATTTTTTTAACTATATTTAATTGATTGAAACCTATTTTTTAGCCCTTTAGAATTGTCAAATTAATTTCACTTTTATTTAATTCAATGCCTTGATATATTTATTGAAGTTGTTCGAGATTTAGAAGGTAAGAATGATTTAGAAATATGGATATAAATAATACAAAAGCAGAGATTTTACAAAGAAATAAAGAAGAAAAATCCTGTGTTGTATGCACGTACCAGTTTGATCGTGTGTCTTATTTAAAATGACACGTGACTTGCGATGCGATTTGGGGGGAATTTTGGTCCTTTTAGATCACTTTTGAACCAATATGAATCAAGATTTAAGGGCGGTCAAAGAAAACTCATCATACACTCATTTTTATCATAACAAGACAACTATACCTGAAATAGAGAAATCAAATAAGAGAATGGAAGAACCCAAAAGAGAGAATAACAAGCCAGAGATAATAGTTGAAGATATGGAAGAAGGACTCTTCAGCATTGTTATCAATGAGGAAGCTAAAAAGGAATTATAGAAGCTTTGGTGGAGATCCCTCACAATCAAGCTATTGGGGAGAAAAATAGGCTACACAGCCATGAAAAGAAGAATAGAATATATGTGGGAAAAATTAGGAGAACTTGGTATCATTGACTTGGAAAATGACTTAACCTTGTAAAATTCTATGCTCAAGAGGATTTGGATGTTGCCCTTTTGGATGGACCATGAAACATTTATGATCACTATTTGGCAGTAAGATTGTAGAAGACAAAGGTTAATCTTTTTACAACGAGTATTGATAAGATCATAGCTTGGATTTGCTTATCTTGCTTACATATAGAACTATACAATGAGAAAATTCTAAGAAAAGTTGGTGACCTCATTGAAAAAACTTGCAAGATTGATTACAACACCTGTCATCTATGCAGAAAAAAATATGCCCTTCTCTGAGTATGTTTATAGCCCTCTTGAGTAATTTGGACAGGAGCTTCTACCATGGTTCGACAGCGCGCGGGTGCACTGTGGACCCACGCGGGTCTAGTGGAATATGGGGTACGAACCGGCTGGTTTTCAACGGGTTTGACCACCGTTGACCGGTTTAATTGTAGGTCCGGTCCAAACTACTAACCGAACTTACCAGATCACCGGTTCATCGGTTTTTCGGTCGAACGGCTGGTCTGGTCCGGTTCTGATAACATTGATACATACTTTTATGAATTTTTTTAACTATATTTAATTGATTGAAACCTATTTTTTAGCCCTTTAGAATTGTCAAATTAATTTCGCTTTTATTTAATTCAATGCCTTGATATATTTATTGAAGTTTTTCGAGATTTAGAAGGTAAGAATGACTTAGAAAGATGGATAAAAATAATACAGAAGCAAAGATTTTACAAAGAAACAAAGAAGAAAAATCCTGTGTTGTGCGCACGTACCAGTTTGATCGTGTGTCTTATTTAAAATGACACGTGACTTGCGATGCAATTTGGGGGGAATTTTGGTCCTTTCAAATCACTTTTGAACCAGTATGAATCAAGATTTAAGGGGGGTCAAACAAAACTCATCATACACTCATTTTCACCATGACAAGACAACTATACCTGAAATAGAGAAATCAAATAAGAGAATGGAAGAACCCAAAAGAGAGAGTAACAAGCCAGAGATAATAGTTGAAGATATGGGAGAATGACTCTTCAGCATTGTTATCAATGAGGAAGCTAAAAAGGAATTATAGAAGCTTTGGTGGAGATCCCTCATAATCAAGCTATTGGGGAGAAAAATAGGCTACACAACCATGAAAAGAAGAATAGAAAATATGTGGGAAAGATTAGGAGAACTTGGTATCTTAACCTTGTGAAATTCTATGCTCAAGAGGATTTGCATGTTGCCCTTTTGGATGGACCATGAAACATTTATGATCACTATTTGGCAGTAAGATTGTAGAAGACAAAGGTTAATCCTTTTACAACGAGTATTGATAAGATCATAGCTTGGATTTGCTTATCTTGCTTACATATAGAACTATACAATGAGAAAATTCTAAGAAAAGTTGGTGACCTCATTGAAAAAACTTGCAAGATTGATTAAACACCTATTATCTATGCAGAAAAAAATATGCCCTTATCTGAGTATGTTTATGGCCCTCTTGAATAGGTTTTTCGCGGCTCCATCCTAGTTGCATCCGAATAGCCAGGCGGCAATCCGAGCATTCGAGTTGGTGTGTGATTTTTAGAGATTTCAGCTCGGGTTGAGGTCTTTCTATTTTTCTTCCTTTATACTATTCCACATAAGGAAAGAAAACATCAGAAAGACTATATTTCTCTTTGTGCCCAGCCGAATCATCATATCTTTGATTTGTTTGAAGATTCCTTTCACGGGTTTAAAGTGGAATATTTTAATGTTCGTCCGGCCCATAGTCATCGTTCGTTTTGGCAGACCTTGGAGCACGAGCGCCAAATTGTGACTTATTGGAATTTCACAGCTGTGGCTTCCTACCTTATGAGGATAACTTACGAGGGGCTATCTCCCAAAAACAAGGACATTGCCGATATCTTATTGGCAATTTTTGGAGACAAGACATTGAACCCTCACGATGTAATGCGGAACCTTGAGGCGGGTAGATCTTTTGTGGCTAGGTTTCTCCTTTGTTCCATGTTTCCGAGTTTGTGATTTTGTTGCTTTACTTTCGAGTTTGTGACTTGTGATTTTCCTTTGTGTTTGTGTTATTTTCCAGTTGAGATGGCTGGCAGGCAGACAACTTTAGCGAGGTTGAAGGTTGTTTTTCTTCGTGATTCTGAGAGTGGGGGTGATAGGATCTCGCTGTCAACTCCTCAACTAATCTCTCAGCCAGACTCGCAAATGATTTCTCAAGAGATGGTTGCTACTGGGGCAACTAGTGTTGATGTTGAGGTTGTGGAGATTCCTATTCACAAGTCTAGTAGGAGGCAAAAGAGGCCAGTTGAGGGAAGCAATGGAGAGAACTTTAAGGAGGAGGTGTATGTTCCTTCCATGATAGATCGAGGCTTCAATGCTCTAACTTTCATTGATCAACACCTTCTTCTGGGTACCAAGGACTTCTTCCATGTTTGCGACCTTGCCAGCCAGGCAAAGTCTGTATATCGCGCTCTCCTCCATTCAGTTGCCATTGTTCGGAAGGTGGAGCCAATGATGTCCTAGTTTTTTTTATTTTGGATGGCAAGCTTTGCCAGTCTCAGGTGGAGGTCGATAAGGTAAAGAAGTAGATGGAGGATGCCAAGACTGCCCAATTGAAGGCTGTGATGGATGCTGAGGATGTTAGCTCAGAGATTCTATCTCTCTCGGAGTGGGCTTGTTTCTTAGCTTGCTCAGGAAAGGAAGCAGGTCAATGAGGCTGAGTCGGGGGTTACTTCCGCTCATATTGAGGTGGAGTGTTTGAAGGCTGAGGTCGTTCTGTTGAAGAAGCACAAGGAGGGCTTGATCGTTGATGCTAAGGATGCTATTTCGGCCACCGAGGAGGCTTTGAAGGCTCAGGTCTGGGTATTGACTCCCGATGTTGATGTGACCATCATGAGAGCCTTTCGGACCGTGAGGGATGGGGAGATTATAGACTTAGAGTAATTTTTATGTTTTCCAAAAAATTTCTAGGTTTGTAAGCCATTTGTTCGGCATATAGATATTGCTTTAGTGGCCTTTTTTGTCTATTTTTTTATATGAACAATGTTTTTGGGCCTCTTGGTGGGCCAAACTTAATATTTATTTGTTGTTGGATATCTATTTTTTTGGCCTCGAGGGTGATCAGTCCCCGGGGTGATCGTTTTTGTTCATACTATTTTACTTTGGTAAAAACGTGAGGAGTATGTAGAGTCGTCCTTTGAAAAAAATTAACTTCGTGTTAAAGGTT
>NC_029790.2:112990927-113026332 GCF_000816755.2 Arachis ipaensis | reverse complement strand
ATGGTAATGGAAATAAGGAAACAAAATAAAAGAAATACGAAATCTATAAATAAACCTTAAGACTTGTTAAAGTTATTAACTCGGCAGAGTTCGCCTATGAGTAGTAGCACCGTATGTTTGCGGCGTTCCATGACCTCGTCAGCTCAGTCCCGTTAAGTCGTTCTAACTTGTTAGCTCCTTTTCTTAGTACGGACTTGACTCGGTAGGGTCCCTCCCAGTTAGGAGTTAGTTTCCCTTCTCTCGAGGTGGGAGGGCCAATGTCACTATGTCGTAAGACCAGATCTCCCTATTTGAAATTCTATTTTACCACATCTCAGTTGTATTTCTGGCTTACCCTTTGCTTTATAGCCAGTTCTCGTAGGTGGGATATGCGTTTAACTTCGTCCACGAGGTCCCATTCTGCGTCTTCGTCGTGCCCTCTGATGGTCCTTCAAAGGCTAGGCTCCCCGATCTTAACAGGAATGATGGCTTCTAGGCTGTATGTTAGCCTGAAGGGGGTTTCTCCAGTTGAGGTCTGGGGTAACATTCGGTATGACCAGAGTACAAAACCAAGCTCGTCGGCCCAGACACCCTTGGCTTCGTCTAGTCTTTTCTTAAGTCCTTTCAGGATGATATTGCTGTCCACCTCTACTTGGTCATTAGTTTGTGAGTGCTCCACTGAGCTAAACTTTTGTGAGATACCAACTCCTTCAAGGAATTCCTTGAGGCATTTGTCTGCAAATTAGGTCATGTTATTTGAGATCACGATCTCTAGGATCCTGATCTCTGGAATCCCGAACCTGGTTATGACTTGTCTCCAAAAAAATTTTTGACACTGAGTGATAGTGATTGTGGCTAGTGCTTTAGCTTCGATCAGCTAGGTGTAATAGTCAATGACAACTTTGAGGAAACTTGAGTTGCCCAGGAGCCGTGGGGAAGGATCCCACGAGGTCGATTCCCCAAGAGCTGTGGGAAAGGAGACCGTGAGGTCGATTTCCCAGGTTCTGAAAGGACGTTTTGCCATTATCGTTCTGAGCTGATAAGGGGCAGCTTGGTGGAGGTCGAAGTGCACTTGGCACTGCCTGTAGCTTTTGACTAGCTGGAGGACATCTCTAATGATAGTAGGCCAGAAGTACCCAGCTCAAATAACTTTTTGGGCTAGGATTTTGCGTCCGATGTGGTGGCCGTAACATCCTTCGTGAATTTCACGAAGCATGTAGTCTGTATCACTGGGTTCTATGCACTTGAGGAGGGGTTGGAACAATCCTTGTTTATACGGCTATCTCGATATTGTGGTGTATTTTATGGCTTCCGGCTTCACACATTTTGCCTCCTTCGGGTCTTTAGGCAAGTCTTCGGTGGTGAGGTACCTAAGGACCGCGAAGGTCCATGAGTGCTGATTGGACACGAGCAGGTTTGTCAAGGAAGTGGCTGTGATGGAAGGTTATTTTACAACTTCTTGGATTAGTGAACGGTTGTTCGAGACTGACTTGGTACTTGCTAGTTTTGTAAGCATGTCGGCTCTTGCATTCATTTTTCTGAGGATGTGCAGATAGACACCTCAGCGGTCAGCTCCTTAACCTTGGATAAGTACTGTTGTAGTAGGGGATCCCATGTTTTGTAGTCCTTATTTATTTGGGAACTAACTACCTGGGGTCACTGTAAACGTCTAGTGTTTTTGCGCTAACTACCTTAGCCAGCGTTAATCCAGCCAAGAGGGCTTCGTATTCTGCCTAATTATTGGAGATTGGGAATTTGTATCGAATCGACTATTCGATAGTAATTCCATTTTTGTTTTCTAATATTATTCCCACTTCGTCGGAGCTGTTGTTCGACAAACCGTCAACGTGGAGTTTCCATAGTTCGGTAGCTTCGCTTCACGAGGTCATTTCGATGATGAAATCCATCATGGCCTGAACCTTTTTCGCGTTTCTAGGTTAAACTGGATTTCATGCTAGGAAAGCTCAACTGACCAAGAAAGCACTCACCCTGCCAAGTCTGGCTTCTAAAGTACTTGCTTGACAGCTTGGTCTATTTGAACTACGATAGGGTGGCTCTGAAAGTATTGTCGAAGCCGTCGGGATGCCATAAGTAGTGCATAGACGAGTTTTTCGAGTCTAGAATAACACGTCTCAGCGTTCTGGAGAACTTTACTTATGAATTATATTGGTTCTTGTATTTTTTGTTCGTCTTCTCAGACTATTGTCGTTGCGAACGCTTTTTCTGGAGGTAAAGGTACAGTGTTTCTCCCACTTTAGGCTTTGAGAGTACGAGAGGTTCTGCTGACACTTTTTTGAAGTGTTGGAAGGCTCTTCGCATTCGGTTTTCCACTTAAAAATTATACCTTTTTCATAAGTTTGAAAAAGGGGATAACCTTCAGAGCCGAGTCTCTGAGGAAGTGCGAGAGGGCGGCTAGTTTTCCAGTCAGCCTTTGGACATCCTTGAGACTTGCGAGATTTCTCAGCTCGAGGATGGCTCGACACTTTTCCAGGTTTGCCTCCACTCCTCGTTGTATGATCATGAAGCCCAGGAATTTCCCTACCTCCATTAAGGCGCATCCGCTGTTTCCTCAACGTACCCAATATAAGTTTGAGATCATCAATAAGCTCTTCACTCGTTTCCATTTTGGCTAGTATGTCGTCAATGTAAACTTCCAATTTTGTTCCTGAAAGGTCTTTGAAGATCTTTGGCTGCATTTATTTCTGAGAACAGGACAAGACAAGACACAAAGGACGGAGACACAGTGTTCTTGTATTCTATTTGGTGATAAATTAGAACAAATTATGAAAATCCAATTTATTCTCATTTTTTTCATTCAAAAAATTTGAGAAGAAAAATATAATAATAAAAAATATAATTATAAAAAATTAACAAGAATAATGAAAGAAAAAATAAAAAATAAGTTGTGTCCCTTGTTAGTATTTCTAGGTCCTTCCTGTCAGTATAGACAAAAAATACACTAATTCAGTGTCTCTGGACATAATGTCTCTTCCAAGTCATATCTGTCAAACACAATTTTGTGTCTCCGTATCTCTGTCTCAGTGTCCCTTCCTTGAAAATAGACGCAGCCTTTGTGATGAGTCTTTGGTAGGTGGCACCTATGTTTTTTTATGTCAAAGGGCATGACTGTGTAGTAGTATGTACCTTCGGGGATTACAAACGCCACTTTTTTTGTCTGGATTGTGCATGGGTATCTGGTTGTACCCTGAGTATGCGTCCATAAAACTGAGGTACTGGTGTCCCGAGGTGGAATCCACCAACCCGTTGATGTTTGGCAGGAGAGAGGCGTCTTTTGGACAAGCTTTGTTCAAATTCATGTAGTCAACACACATTTGCCTTGCTGTTTGCTTTCTTTACCAACACGACGTTTGCTAGCCAGATTATGGAGATTTCTTTTCCTGAGTCTAGTAGGAAGCAGAAGAGACCAGTTGAGAGGAGCAGTGGAGAGAACTTTGAGGAGGAGGTGTCTGTTCCTTCCGTGATTACTCGGCCTTCTAAGGTATGCACTCGTTGGTGTAGCTCTTGATTAATTCGATTTGCTTGTTCTCCCAGGCCATCGATTGCTCTAGCCTTGCCATATCGGCGGTCGTCGACTCGTGGTTGTTGCTTGTTACGGGGTTGGCTATGCATAGACGATGATGATTATTCGGCCGTGTGCTGGATGGTAGTCGTCGTTTCGCGATTCATGTGCTAGGGGGAAGTTGGTGGGTCTGGTTCGTGATGGTGGTTTGAGAACTGATCTTCATGTTCGTCCGTCATGTTGCCAAGACTTTGTAAGTTCCCACAGACGCCGTTAATGTACAAGACTTCGCTGGTACGGGTGAGGGAAGGATCAGAGACTCGCCGGTCTTAGTGATGACGTGATCGGACCTTTGGAGCGATAGGGATAGTACCTACAAAGACACTCCATCACTCAAGTTAGAATGAGTCTAAGAGGTATAGGGTAATGGTGTGTGTAACATACTTGAGGGAACCCTTGGCTCTCTTTATAGAGTTTGTCTTGTTGTCTCATCTTATCTTGTTGGCTAAGATAAGGAAGTTATTTGAATTTGAATGTTAGTTAGAGATTTCTAATTTTCTGGCCAGTTTGGGCCATAGGGAGGATTTGGGCCCGGGATTCAGGCGTTCTGGAGAACTTTACTTATGAATTATATTGGTTCTTGTATTTTTTGTTCGTCTTCTCAGACTATTGTCGTTGCGAACGCTTTTTCTGGAGGTAAAGGTACAGTGTTTCTCCCACTTTAGGCTTTGAGAGTACGAGAGGTTCTGCTGACACTTTTTTGAAGTGTTGGAAGGCTCTTCGCATTCGGTTTTCCACTTAAAAATTATACCTTTTTCATAAGTTTGAAAAAGGGGATAACCTTCAGAGCCGAGTCTCTGAGGAAGTGCGAGAGGGCGGCTAGTTTTCCAGTCAGCCTTTGGACATCCTTGAGACTTGCGAGATTTCTCAGCTCGAGGATGGCTCGACACTTTTCCAGGTTTGCCTCCACTCCTCGTTGTATGATCATGAAGCCCAGGAATTTCCCTACCTCCATTAAGGCGCATCCGCTGTTTCCTCAACGTACCCAATATAAGTTTGAGATCATCAATAAGCTCTTCACTCGTTTCCATTTTGGCTAGTATGTCGTCAATGTAAACTTCCAATTTTGTTCCTGAAAGGTCTTTGAAGATCTTTGGCTGCATTTATTTCTGAGAACAGGACAAGACAAGACACAAAGGACGGAGACACAGTGTTCTTGTATTCTATTTGGTGATAAATTAGAACAAATTATGAAAATCCAATTTATTCTCATTTTTTTCATTCAAAAAATTTGAGAAGAAAAATATAATAATAAAAAATATAATTATAAAAAATTAACAAGAATAATGAAAGAAAAAATAAAAAATAAGTTGTGTCCCTTGTTAGTATTTCTAGGTCCTTCCTGTCAGTATAGACAAAAAATACACTAATTCAGTGTCTCTGGACATAATGTCTCTTCCAAGTCATATCTGTCAAACACAATTTTGTGTCTCCGTATCTCTGTCTCAGTGTCCCTTCCTTGAAAATAGACGCAGCCTTTGTGATGAGTCTTTGGTAGGTGGCACCTATGTTTTTTTATGTCAAAGGGCATGACTGTGTAGTAGTATGTACCTTCGGGGATTACAAACGCCACTTTTTTTGTCTGGATTGTGCATGGGTATCTGGTTGTACCCTGAGTATGCGTCCATAAAACTGAGGTACTGGTGTCCCGAGGTGGAATCCACCAACCCGTTGATGTTTGGCAGGAGAGAGGCGTCTTTTGGACAAGCTTTGTTCAAATTCATGTAGTCAACACACATTTGCCTTGCTGTTTGCTTTCTTTACCAACACGACGTTTGCTAGCCAGATTATGGAGATTTCTTTTCCTGAGTCTAGTAGGAAGCAGAAGAGACCAGTTGAGAGGAGCAGTGGAGAGAACTTTGAGGAGGAGGTGTCTGTTCCTTCCGTGATTACTCGGCCTTCTAAGGTATGCACTCGTTGGTGTAGCTCTTGATTAATTCGATTTGCTTGTTCTCCCAGGCCATCGATTGCTCTAGCCTTGCCATATCGGCGGTCGTCGACTCGTGGTTGTTGCTTGTTACGGGGTTGGCTATGCATAGACGATGATGATTATTCGGCCGTGTGCTGGATGGTAGTCGTCGTTTCGCGATTCATGTGCTAGGGGGAAGTTGGTGGGTCTGGTTCGTGATGGTGGTTTGAGAACTGATCTTCATGTTCGTCCGTCATGTTGCCAAGACTTTGTAAGTTCCCACAGACGCCGTTAATGTACAAGACTTCGCTGGTACGGGTGAGGGAAGGATCAGAGACTCGCCGGTCTTAGTGATGACGTGATCGGACCTTTGGAGCGATAGGGATAGTACCTACAAAGACACTCCATCACTCAAGTTAGAATGAGTCTAAGAGGTATAGGGTAATGGTGTGTGTAACATACTTGAGGGAACCCTTGGCTCTCTTTATAGAGTTTGTCTTGTTGTCTCATCTTATCTTGTTGGCTAAGATAAGGAAGTTATTTGAATTTGAATGTTAGTTAGAGATTTCTAATTTTCTGGCCAGTTTGGGCCATAGGGAGGATTTGGGCCCGGGATTCAGGTCGTGGTTTGGCCGTTTTGGGGCCTTAGATGCCAGGCTCAGAATAGAAGGGAACTAGAGCAACCTTTCTTCTAAGAGCCATTGTTGGACCTAATCACACAACCAAAATCGACGAGGTTATTTTCGATAAAAATGCTGGCATCACAATTTACCTTCACCATGCTCGCTGGAGGAGGAGATCAATTAACATAAACACCTTGCGCCTGCAAAAGGCTATTTGAGATCCTAAAATGATGCAACTCTTGAGTAAGTCTCCGAGCAGTAAATGCAACTTTTTTATTAGGCCAGTCGTCTTGGAAATGAAAAATTTTCTGGTTGCGATGGTGACAAAGACACCACAGACCAGTTATGAAGATGAATTCCTCCTTTAGAAGCTTTCGCCGAAAGCATCTCAACATGGTAATGGGATCTATCGAGGAACTGCCACTGCCCAACCAATATATACCCAAGATGGACCAGACATTACGAGATCTATAACACCCAAATAAGCAATGGAAAATCAATTCCCTCTACATATTGCACCGCGGGCAAGAATCTGAAAAAGCCAGGCCACATTAAGAAAGAAAGAAAGATGTAGGCAGGGACTCCAAAAGGCAAAGTCAAACAAGAAATTTAATCTTCTCCGGTAGTCTTGAACACCACAATCAATTCCAATTAATATTATCACTCCAATTAAACCTTCGCTTCAAGAGCCAATAGTAACTATCCTTGGTATAATAATTTTTTGAAGGAGTTAAATGCCAGAATCATCCAGAATTGATGCTAAAATAAGGAGTAATACCAATAATATAACTCTTAACAATATGGGTTAAAGGAGTTGCTAAACCCTCTAATTGCCAAGTAGAATTATCACAAATATCTTCAAGATGGAGGTATAAGTTAAAATTATGAATATAGGATAGAATGTCATCAATCTTACCAATAGGACTCTAAGAGTCATGCCAAATTGATTGGTTAAGGGAGCCAAGACACCAAGATAATCCTTCTTTCAAATTGTTAAGAGCCACAACAATACTACACAAATAATTAGAGGCATTTTTCAGGATTTTAAAATTCAAACTATAGCAATGCCCTAGATACTTGCCATCAAAAATTGAATCCAAAGCTTATCTTTGTAGTTAAAAATTTGCCAAACCAATTTACCAATCAAAGCCTGATTCACACAATGAACATCTTTAAAGCTAAGACCCCAGCTTTTTAGGAACAATTAAAGTTTTCCGTTTCACAAGAGAAAGACATCTTTCATTACTTTGCCCTTTCTATAAAAATTGACGAGTAATGGAGTTGATTTTCTCACAAGCATAAACAAGAAATAAAAAACTTGCATATAATAGATGGGAATAGACAAAATAACCGATTTTATGAAATAAATCGTTCCTGCTTTATTTAATAATCTACCGTTCCAACTTGTTAACCGCCTTTGAATCTTTTCAATAACATCCTGAGCCCCTCGTCTTGAGATACGGGAGTAACTCAAATCCACACCAAGATACTTTCTCATATTTTGAGTGAAACGAATACTAGACATACAAGTATACATTTGCTTACGAATAGAAGAAACATTTTTAGAGCAAAGTGCTTCATTCCAAAGACTCTATAAAAAGTATTGAGAACATTTATCACCAACTCAACTTGAGACTTTTTAGCCTTGTAGAAGAGAAACAAATTGT
Source organism: Arachis ipaensis (assembly GCF_000816755.2). Taxonomy (NCBI): domain Eukaryota; kingdom Viridiplantae; phylum Streptophyta; class Magnoliopsida; order Fabales; family Fabaceae; genus Arachis; species Arachis ipaensis. Next base: position 113,018,574 of record NC_029790.2, on the reverse strand, counting down.
CCACAAATATGAGATGTGATATTCTTTGACAGTCTCTAGACACAAAAACAAGAGTCCAATTCCCTTTAGACATTTTGTGAGCAATCAAACAAGCTAATCTCACTATGTATAAACCTAAAAGGTAGGGATACATGACCGTTTTGCCTGAGAAGGTTTATTCCACAGTTGATGTCGGTCGAGGATGTTATATAACATTCCTCTCCATGCATCAAGTGGGGCATACATAGAGAATAACTGGACTAAATGGGATTGTGCCTAAGTATTGTTACACAAGATATGGTATACAGGGAAGATTAGCACTATGATGGCACATGTATATATGGAAGACATAGCCCAGATATACCACATCATTTCTTTTGGTATAGGTCCTTGGATTATTGGTATAATGCAAAAAGGGGTATCCATATTGAAGTACCTTGGGTTCGGATGGATTTGGGTTATGATAAGAAACTGATGTAGCCAGTAGAACAAGGTTTGTGTAGCTAGACAATCTATTTGAAACTCTGTCTGGGATCTTGCTTTGAGAGGAAAAAAGGCCAATCTTTCTTCTATATGGGCTCCTGTAAAGCGGTCAATCAGGAAATGGAATGGTGTATGAAGGATTGTGTGTACTCATAGTGCAAATATAATGGACTGGTTTTGGAATTGGTTCCTTGTTAGGCCTAGACAAGAAATCAGCAACTGTGTTTTAGTGTCCCTTTATGTGTTTCACTTCAAATTTATAACGGAAAAAACCAGTCTTTCCATCGCAAGAGCTGTGAGTCTGGTAGAATTTTTTTCCTGATTTCTAGCATTGATGGGAAAGAGGTGTTATCCATCTTCACAGTGAAATGACAAGAACTGGGGTGGAAGTTGAATTTTTCTATCCCGCGTTTGACAGCAAGGATTTCTTTGTAAGTGGCATGGTAGTATTTTTCTGATTCTTTGAACTGTCCACTAGCATGCGCACAGTAGTGTCTTGTCCCATCAATTTTCTCAAGTAACACAGCTCTCTGGAATTCATTACTAGCGTCTGTTTGCAATATCCTTTTTTCATGTGCTAGGAATCTTTAGGGGAGGGGGGTCTTGTGCTATCTTCTTCTCCTTTTTAACAGTTGTGGTTTGTTCAAGTCCCCATGGTGGGGTTTCTTTTTCAAGATTTTGACAGCTGGCTGGTGTGTCTGGTCACATCAGGAATAAACTCTTTGATGTAGTTTACAATTTCTAAGAATTTTGAACTTGTCTGACTGTCATGTTTTTGTCAGAAAAATAGATTAACTCCTTAGCAATATGATCCCTTGGTTGAAAAAATCCGTCTTCGAAAACCGTCCCGAGGAACTCAATTTTTGTTTTAGCAAGGGAGATCTTTTTTTATGATAGCATGATTGATAAACCACTATTTTATAGTTTATCTTGTGCTCAATTAAGTGATTTTTATCAACTCTTTACCCACTTATTCATACTATTTGCATGGTTTTACGTTTTCCTTCCTAATTTTGTGCTATGATTAAAAACATGTTTCTTGGGCCTTTAAATTGCTAATATTAATCCTCTCTTATTACCATTAGATGCCTTGATATGTGTGTTAAGTGATTTTAGAGTTTATAGGGAAGGAATGGCTTAGATGATGGAAAGGAAGCATGAAAAAATGGAAGGAATACAAGAAGTTGAAGGAACTGCAAAGCTGTCAGCCTGACCTCTTCGCACTCAAATGGCTATAACTTTAGCTACAGAGGTCCAAATGATGCGGTTCCAGTTGCATTAGAAAGATAATGTCTGGGGCTTCGATTTGATATATAATTTGTAATAGTTGCTTTGACGATAAGTGATGCGAAAGTGTAATCTACGCGGACGCGTCGCAGTGGCAAAAAAACCAGCGTGTTTGAATTCGAAACCAGCGAATTTTGGGTTGTTTCTGACCTAGTTCTCGGCCCAGAAAACACAGATTAGAGGCTATAAAGTGGGAGAATACATACATTCACAATCATCATCTCATAATTCACAATTTTAGGCTTTTAGATGTAGTTTTTAGAGAGAGAGGTTCTCTCCTCTCTCTTAGGATTTAGGATTAGGATTCCTCTTAAAGGAATTAGGATTTCAACTTTATTATTTCAACTTACAATTTCTTCTGAGTTCCAGGTTCAATGTTCCTTTTATTTATTTTATCAATTCAGTTTATGAACTCTTTATGTTTAGATTGAATTTCTTTTATTAATGCAATTGAGGTATTTCAAATTTATGATCCTTATTTGGTTTAGCTTTTGATATTCTTGGCTTTAATTGATTAACTGGAGGCCCTTGAGTTATTAAACTTATCGTGATTGTTAATTAATTCCTCTAATTGACTGGAATTCCACTAACTCTAGTCTTTCCTTAGGAGTTGGCTAGGACTTGGGAATCTAACTAATTAGTCCACTTGACTTTCCCTTGCTTTTGTAAAGGTTAACTAAGTGGGGTTAAACTCAATTCTCATAAGAGTAACTAGGATAGGACTTCCGAATTTTCATACCTTGCCAAGAGTTTTATTAGATATTAATTTTTTAATTCCTGCAATTTATTTTCCTTGTTATTTAAATTACCTGTTCCTCACTTTCAAAACCCCCAATTTACAAGACTCATAACCAATAATAAGAACACCTCCCTGCAATTCCTTGAGAAGACAACCCGAGGTTAAATACTTCGGTTATCAATTTCAAAGGGGTTTGTTACTTGTGATAACCAAAACGTTTGTAAGAAAGGATGATTGCTTGGTTTAGAAACTATACTTGCAACGAGAATTTATTCTGAATTCTAAACCGTCAAGCATCCGTTCTTCAATGATTTCCTAATCTTTGACGATTTGAGTGAATTGGGCCAAGAGTGCCTTATGGGCTTCATCTTTCTTTGAGAACAGTAGGATGTCATCAATGTAAATAAGTGTGGAATGTAGAATGGGCTCAAATATTTTGGTCATTGCCTTCTGAAAGAAAAATGAGGCTACTTTGAGTCCAAATGGCATTACCGTCAACTGATATTGGGCTTTAGGGATACAAAATGATGTTTTGTATCTATCTTCAGGATGGAGCCCTATTTGCCAAAAATAAGCCTTTAAATCAAACTTGCTGAATATTTTTGCTCCACTTAGCCTCTGCGTAATAACTGAGATTCTTGGTAGAGGAAATTTATCATCTTGCAAAAAGATGTTGAGTGGCTTAATCAATAACAAGCCTCTTTTTTTTCTCTATTATGCTTGGCCCTTTTCTCAACATAAAAGGCTTGACATGCTCAGTTAGAATTGGTTGGTTCATTGAGTCCTTGAACAAGAAGGGCTGCACATTTAGCTCTTGCCAACCTGAGATCTTCAGGATTCATCCCCGAGTGTGTGGCCTTTGTTGGGTTGATGTCCTCATTCTTTTTAAAAGGAAGGCGAACATAAAAATTTGAATTTTTTCACAAAGGTGTAGGATGGTTGAATTGATCATGGCTGTCACAACATGCATTAAGGAGTTGTTGCTGGACCTCCTTATATTCTTCTGGAGCTTCTTGAATTTCAAAGATGCTTCGTACTCATGTAAAAGGCAAGAAACTGCCTTTTGTAACTTAGACCAGCGGGTTTGATATGTAGTCCATGGGTTTGGAAAAAAATCGAATCCAAACAGGACATCTATGTCTAGAAGATAACGTCCCAGTACCCTGAGCCAAGTGATCTGACCTACAAATATTTTCAATCCAATAGGTTTTTTAGAAATGAGATTGATGGTGAAGACTTCACTGTTAGCTGCCGTGAATCTCTTAGAAAAAGGTGCTCACATTTCTTTTGGTAAGACATGTGGTTTTAGGAGAGTGGCACAAGATCCAATATCCATTAGTGCAACAGCTCTTATTGGTTTATCATAGATGGATTTTTTTATCTTTAAATCAAAATGAGGTCGGGGAGTACCATCAATCTGTTTTATTCCTAAGGATCCAAGATATCCAAGTTCTTCTTTTGGGGTGTCTGATCCTTTAGGAATTCTTGTGGTGATGGAAGCAATGGAAGCTATGGTAAAGATTGACCTATTTGGTGGGAGGTCTTCTTCCGAACTGCTTCCTTATAAGTCAGAATCTTGAAAAACATATTGGGTCTCATTATATTTGTTTTCTTGTTCTTCAAGTACTGATTCAAGATCTTCTTCATTTTCTATGGAGGCTGCATCCATTAAAAACTGAAGCATTTTTATCTCCTTCTTTGTCTTATTAGGACATGATTTAGCAAAGTGACCCTGTTTTTCGCAAATGAGGCATTTGTTTGACTTTTTGGTGTGGGATTTTCTCCTTTTAAAATAACGAAAAAATCTTTGCTTTTTTTTTTCACCCCTTCTGAATGTCTTTTGTTGGAATGTTCTAGATTATGGCTGCCAATGTGTCTTCTTCTTTGGCTTACATTCACACATGCCTGACTCTCTGCATTTGATTTTCAAGTAAGATTTATTGCATGCTCCTTTGAGTTTGCTTGATTTCTTATTGAGCCGCTTGAACATTTGTTGTTGTTCACACAGTTTATCCAGAGCAGCTAGAGCCAGCTAATATATTTCTTCAATGGTGGTGGTTGCTACTTCTTTGCGAAGAGTCATCATCATCCATTGTAATTTTGGCTGAAGTTCATCTGGCAAGGATGCTATGAAGACTTGTTTGAGTGGTGGATTATTATTTCCTCCAAGAGGATAATATTTAGCAGCCATCCTCTTGTAATATTTTTCCAAGTCCTTTCTGTTGAGTGAGTAGCACTTCATTTCAAAATATTCTTGGAAATTTCTTTTCTGGATAATTGTAATATCTCCCAAGAATTCCTGGTGTAGTACCACAAAAACTAAGAAGAAGTACTATTAATGAGCTGGAGTCTTTCATATTTAAAAAGGTTGTTAACCCATTCTCAGAGATTGTCATTCATCCAATTTATGAAATCTGCAAGGACTTATCTACTTAAAAGATTTGGATTAGCCATGGTAGTTTCAATCCAAGCACCAAATTCATTTAATATTTCTCTATATCTTGATGGTGGGATATCATCAAAAGTGAATAATTTGTTAGAAATTTTTACTTCAGAAGATCCTGTCTGTGGAGGATTTACTGAAGCTGCTGGTTCATCCCTTTCAAAAGTTATTTCTTCCCCTTCTTCTTCTACAGGGTTGACCATGGCTATTGCTGAAAGATCTGCCTCATAGTCTTCTTCAGACCATTCAGCAGTTTCTTCACTTATTTTAGAAGTTTCGTCACCAGACTCATCAGTGATCTCTTCACTGTGTGATTGATTATCTAGAGTAAAGGTATTAATTGTTCGGCCTGGGGCATGTGATTCTTCTTTGATGCCCTTATATTTTGTAGGGGCATTAAGGGGTGTATCTTCTCTGAAAAAATTTCCTGGCTTCCAAGGAGGACGAGGTCTGGGTTGGAGAGGTGGCTGTGGCTGAGATGAAAAATGTTGTCCTTGAGGAGAAACAGATTTTTTGGTGTTGGCTTGTCTGGCTAAATGATAAGTGGGTTTGAAAATGGATTCATAATCTGGGGTTTCAGGTGGTGAATATGTTGAGAGAAATAGAACAGGTGAATATGATAGATATGGTTTAGGTTACATGGATAATAGGTCAATAGCCAAAGCCTGAGGTGCAGTTATTTTATCTCTGTCCATCTCAATCTGTCGGAGTTGGGCTTTAACTTGGTTTAGTTCTCTACTTTTCTTGTGGAACTCTGGGCCAAAGTACCTATTGTCAATATAGGTTTTGAGTTCTTGATCAAGTTGAAAAGCATGTGTAGAGAGCCGATTCTGAGTTCAGCAACTTGTTCTGCCACATAATCTAGTTGTGTTGAAAGGCCTTCAGTTTTTTTTACAAGAGCATCAAGAGTCTGATCTATACGGAGTAATACTTTATTTTGGCTGACTGTATTATCCGTGTGCTAATTAAGGACTTCCTCTTGAGGAGTTGTTGCTTGATGTCCATGTGGAGTAATCCCTTGGGAAATTACATAAGGTCTTCTAGTGATTTTCTTTTCATCAGTCTGAGTCACTAAAAGTGAAAATTCTTCTTCATAAGATCTAAAGGTTGCAATGCATGGAATTATTTTGACGGATTGATAAGAATAATATGTAGAGCCTTTTTGGGACAATCTCTTCTTCCTGAGCTTTGGTGTCATTTCTACACCATCAAGGGGCTTAGGTCTCTTATATGAGCAAGGAGCTTGCTACGACCTTTTCTTCTTTTTCTTGTTTCTTCACTGCATATCATATTCTTCATCATCAGTGTCATTCCATTGGTCAGCACAGTCACAATTGAAATCACACATAGAGGGATCAACATCCCAGATGAAGTGGCCATTTATAAGAGAAACATAAATAGGTTTTTCATTTTCATAGAAATGTATAGGTGGATCATCTTCATCATGAGTTGTTTGCACTTAAACAGGAGAGATCATATTAATTCTCCTAAAGAATGGTCCTTGTGGGAGAGTTTGCTTGATTACTCCTGATTTTTTAAAAATAGTAGTCACCGTTCCATTACTAATGTGGGTAATAGTTGGAGGTGCTGTAGTATGAATGTCAACCTGTTCTTTTGAGAAAGCTTTCTCATAATCAGTAATCCATTCCAATGGAATGATAGAAGAAAGTTCTTTAATAGTGATTATCCTTGGAATGTTTACGATAACTGGTCCTATCTGTGAACATAAATAATGCTTCTCTTGTAGTGTTTGAGTGATTGGGGTCAAGAGCATGATTTTGAATTCTGTAGAGGACTTGGTGATGCAAGGTGGTCTATTTAACATTATATTCTTGAATTACTCCAACCAACTATATTTAGATTTTTAGTCTTTGAGATATCGTTGGATCTTATAATCTCAAGGTAAAATTAAGAACTATAGTAAGGATGACACTTCCATTCGAAAGTGTAGTAACTAATGCTTCAATCAAGGCATGTTGATATTTCTTGAAAGTGGAATTCAAAAGAGCAACTATAGTTGCCACCGGAAGGGTTCTTCTTCCATGAAGAGTTAGAATAAGCCTAACTGCTCCCAGATATAGGTGAGTGTAGTCTTGGTATTGATAATTTTGGATAAGTTCTTGTGGAATTTTTAGGATTATATATTGTTCAGCAATAGTGGCTTTTAAACCACACTGTTGTAAATGGAAAGACTGGATGACTTCCTTTTGGTGGAAGAGAAGGGTTTTTAGTGATAAGATGGCAGATAGAAGTAAGGTGATGAGCGGATAATTTATACGCTTTTTGGCATTGTTTTTAGTATGTTTTAGTTAGCTTTTATTATATTTTTATTAGTTTTTAAATAAAAATTACATTTATAGACTTTACTATGAGTTTCTGTGTTTTTCTGTGATTTCAGATATTTTCTGGCTGAAATTGAGGGACCTGAGCAAAAATCTGATTCAGAGGCTGAAAAAGGACTGCAGATGTTGTTGGATTCTGACCTCCCTGCACTCGAAGTGGATTTTCTGGAGCTGCAGAAGCCCAATTGGCAAGCCCTCAATTGCGTTGGAAAGTAGACATCTTGGGCTTTCCAGAAATATATAATAGTCCATACTTTGCCCGGGATTTGATGGCCCAAATTGGCGTCAAAACGCCGATCAGAGACCCTTTTCTGGCGTTAAACGCCAGAACTGTCACAAAAGCTGGAGTTAAACGCCCATACTGGCACCAGAATTGGCGTTCAACTCCAAGAGAAGCCTATGCACGTGGAAGCTTCAATGCTCAGCCCAAGCACACACCAAGTGGGCCCCGGAAGTGGATTTCTGCATCATTTACTCATTTCTGTAAACCCTAGGCTACTAATTCTCTATAAATAGGACATTTTGCTATTGTATTTAAAGCTTTTGATTAGTCTTATGCTATCTTAGACCTTTATGGAGTCTGGCCACACAGCCATGCCTAGACCTTTCACTTATGTATTTTCAACGGTGGAGTTTCTACACCCCATAGATTAAGGTGTGGAACTCTGCTGTTCCTCATGAATTAATGCAAAGTACTATTATTTTTCTATTCAACTCAAGCCTATTTCTTCTCTAAGATATTCATTTACACACAAGAACATGATGAATGTGATGATTATGTGACACTCATCACCATTCTCATCTATGAACGCGTGCCTGACAACCACTTTCGTTCTACATGAAAACAAGTTTGAATGTGTATCTCTTGGGTTTCTAATCTATGATTAAAACCTTCGTGGTATAGGCTAGAATTATTGGCGGCCATTCCTGAGATCCGGAAAGTCTAAACCTTGTCTGTGGTATTCCGAGTAGGATCTGGGAAGGGATGACTGTGACGAGCTTCAAACTCGCGAGTGTTGGGCGTAGTGACAGACGCAAAAGGATCAATGGATCCTATTCCAACATGATCGAGAACCGACAGATGATTAGTCATGCAGTGATAGCACATTTGGACCATTTTTACTGAGAGGACGGATGGTAGCCATTGACAACGGTGATCCCCCAACATACAGCTTGCCATGAAAAGGAGTATGAATGATTGGATGAAAGCAATAGGAAAGCAGAGGTTCAGGAGGAACAAAGCATCTTCATACGCTTATCTGAAGTTCCCACCAATGAATTACATAAGTTTCTCTATCTCATTTTATTTATATTTTAATTATCAAAATCCCATAACCATTTGAATCTGCCTGACTGAGATTTACAAGATGACCATAGCTTGCTTCAAGCCGAAAATCTCTGTGGGATCGACCCTTACTCACGTAAGGTTTATTACTTGGACGACCCAGTGCACTTGCTGGTTAGTTGTGCGGAGTTGTGAAAAAGAATTGAGATTATGATCGTGCGTACCAAGTTGTTGGCGCAGTTGAGATCACAATTTCATGCACCATAAGGGTTGATTTCTTTTGTCTTTGATAGAAAAAATAAGGACTAATGAGTAGGTATTCAGTGGCTGGAAGTCGGAGATCTTTTGGCACATGAATAAATTCTACCAATCGATCAATTTTATTGGCAAGGGTTTTCTTTAGACTAGGGGGTAAACGATCTAAGCCAGCGCCGTGCCGCCGGCGTCGCTGCTCCGTTCTCTCTCGATCACTACTCCTGCACCGCCTCCATTCTCCATTTGAGGCTGGTAATCCCCTCTTAAACATTTCTTGGGTAGCCACATGCATCACTCTGCAGATTCAAAGCCTCCAGCTATGGATTCACCAGTGACCCTTTTGATTAAGCACCTTACCGAAGCTATACCTCATGACACCCTTTCCTGGCTCTTATCTCATTATGGTGCTTCCTCTGTTCGTCCTTGCTCTACTGGAAGGTAATTTAACTGCCAATGCTTTTATATATTTATTTAAAGCTTCTCCATTTTATAATTCACTAATATCTCTCTTTGGCAATAAGTTTCTAATGCAAGGCTTTGTGCCATCATTAGGTTACATTGATTTGCATTGGCGAGTTTTGACCCTTTGTTTTGCCACCAGTCTATTCTTTGTAAGACATGGAAGAACATAGTGATAGGTCATGGGGATATGGTGTTGCATGTTAGGTGTTTGATGAAATGCTTTACATTTCTTTCAATGTTATTTCATGGTTTTCGAGCATACATGTTGTAAATTAGGATGGTTTGGTTTTAGGTTATTTCCATGTTCATTGGAGATCTTAATTGAATGAGAAAACATAAATGTTATTTTATCCTTCATGAAATGGTAGGGTGAACAAGAAAGAAAGGAACGAATTAGTAGAGTTGGTGCTTGTCTAAGTTCCATGGTGTTCGATCGTCATGTCAGGCATTAGCCATTTAGTGGGACATTTGTTGTGTTTATATTTTTAAGGAAAGAATTAGTGAATTACTTTGGATGATACATTTGGTTATTCATGGCCTATGAAATAAGGTGATGAGTAGAAATGCTTTTTTGCATAATGAACAAAAACCAAGTAACTAAATTTAAAGGTTTTAAACTAGAAAATAAATAAACTGTAGACTACAACGTAAACTTAATATAATTTTTCATTTTTAATGAAGAAATAACTTTTGGGAGACTGACAAATCTCCTGATTTTCGAATTTAGATTTTGGCTGAGAGATCTTCCTAGAACAATTTGTTTTTTTATGCTACTATGTTGTATATTAGCCTGAGCTTTTTAGCAGCTTTTATTAATTCTATTGCGCATTGGCTTATAGTTCACTGTTACCTAATTACTTGAACCATGCCATTTTGTTGATGGTGGTGTTCCATGTCTTTGTGAAACTTTTTTACAGTAACATCATTAGATCTATAGCTAATCCACCTTGTAGAAAAAGGCTTTGTTGTTGTTTGTGGTGCCTCGCAAAAAAATCTCAGTTATTTAATCAATTGATAATATTTGTTCCAGTTTATTTTTGTTCATGAATGCTAATCATAATTGTTTTGTATAATTCAGGTTGAGGAATTGTGCTTTCGTAGATTTCAAAAATGAAATGTTGGCATCTCAAGCACAACGTCAACTACATGGGTATTTTAATTTCTTTGAACCATTTGTTACCTTTATTTTGGTTCAATTTTTTAAATGAATCAATTGCATATTAGAAGAGCCGGTCTTAGTGTATATTAATTTTGTTTTGCATTTTCTTAATTCTATATTTCTTATTTGTATTATTCAAAACAATATAAAAATAGAGGTTGATGTGAATCATAAACCAGCTATGAAATAAGCTTAGTGTGCCAAAGATGAGAGTGCTTTGATAGAACATAGTTGTTCCGAGGGTTACCTGAAACTGTAGGTCAATCTCAGACGAGATCTTCTGTACTGGTCGAAGATGACGTGTCTGGCTGGTGGGTGGCGGCCGGAGCTATCGTATCCGACTTGTTGAGCTTGCTACACTGCTGATCCTTCGTCACCGGAGGGTGGGGGGTACCTGCAAGGGACTCCGATGCTTAAGTTAGCAAGGGTATTAACAGGTTTTTAGTAGAATCAGAGTATGAGTTATACCTGGGTGCTCCAGTGTATTTATAATGGTCGTGGGCTGACCTTCTTAGATAAGATAAGTTAGTTATCTTATCTTCGGGTGAGGTCAGCTTATCTTTAAGGGAACCGCCTTTATCTCTATAGGCATGGACTGCCTTTGGATATGGGTCATGTTCCTCTATTTGAGCCCTTTACTGGGCTTTCCTGGCAGTTTGGCCGATCTCTTTGAGAAAAGGTCAGATAGTCGTACCTGAAGAGGTCGGTCGTCTTGTCGCTAAACATCCCGGGTCGGACAGCTCGACCCAGGGTATGAACAGTGCCCCTGCTCGAGCTCGGTCTTTCTTTTTAAGATCGAATCTTAGTCTTAGGACTTTGATCCTTCTCGGGTGAAGCCGAACTCGAGCATTTGTCGACTTCTTTCTTTGTAGAATCTTCCTTTTTGAATGTGGAACGTTTTCTTCTGAAAATGCGCACTTTTGTATTAGCGCTCCGTTCTTGGGAACGTGCGAGGGTTTAATACCTTTATTAATTGCTTTTTAATGATCTGTTTCTCTTGGATCTTTTATTTTGAAATTTACACAAAAACGGTTTCTCTTCGTTTTTCTTTGTAACTTCCCCCTTTACTCTCTCGTTTTCTGTTCTCGCCTGAATTTTGCATTTTTGCGTTGCGGCGTCATTTGGCAATTTTTGGGTGTTTCTTTGGAAGGCGATTCCCTCTCTCCATCTTCAATCTCCTTTTGAAGCTTCTTCCTTTGTTCAGGTTGGTTTTTCTTTTCATTATTCTTGCCATTTTTCCGGTGAAGCTTTGATTCTGACTGTATGTTTGGAAAGCTTGAACCTTTTGTGGTCTTTGTGTTTGCTTGCTACTGTGATGTATTTTTTCTGGCTTTTGTCTTTGCATGTTTTGCTGCTGTTTCTAGTTAGTTCTTGAGTTTTGCGAACTGCACTTGTTGTCTTCTGTAAAGATTGCTCCTTGACTTTTTGTCTTGTCGATGGCTCGAAACTTTTTGTAGAAGATAACGAATTTTTCTTGAGGACTTTTGGTGCAAAAAATTGTGATCATCAACAATAGCGCCAATGACTTGGTGCTCTCAAACGTCAATCACACTTTGTCACAACTTCGCACAACTAACCAGCAAGTGCACTGGGTCGTCCAAGTAATAAACCTTACGTGAGTAAGGGTCGATCCCAGGGAGATTGTCGGCTTGAAGCAAGCTATGGTCACCTTTTAAATCTCGGTCAGGCGGATTCAAATTGTTATAGAGAATTGATAATTAAAACATAATTAAAATATAAACTAGGATAGAGGTACTTATGTAATTCATTGGTGAGAATTTCAGATAAGCGTATAGAGATGCTTTCGTTCCTCCTGAACCTCTGCTTTCCTGCTGTCTTCATCCAATCATTCCTACTCCTTTCCATGGCAAGCTGTATGTTGGGCATCACCGTTGTCAATGGCTGCATCCCGTCCTCTCTGTGAAAATGGTCCAATGTGCTGTCACTGCATGGCTAATCATCTGTCGGTTCTCGATCATACTGGAATAGGATTTACTATCCTTTTGCGTCTGTCACTACGCCCAGCACTCGTGAGTTTGAAGCTCGTCACAGCCATCCCTTCCTGGATCCTACTCGGAATACCACAGACAAGGTTTAGACTTTTTGGATCTCAAGAATGGCCGTCCAAGGGTTCTAACTTATACCACGAAGACTCTAATATTTCGGACTCGGTCCCCTATATTAGATATCTAAGAGATACTCATTCTATCTCATCTTCATGTAGAACGGAAGTGGTTGTCAGGCACGTGTTCATAAGTGAGAATGGTGATGAGCGTCACATAATCATCACATTCATCATGTTCTTGGGTGCGAATGAATATCTTAGAATTGGAATAAGCTTGAATTGAATAGAAAAACAATAGTACTTTGCATTAATACTCGAGGAACAGCAGAGCTCCACACCTTAATCTATGGTGTGTAGAAACTCTACCGTTGAAAATACATAAGAACAAGGTCTAGGCATGGCCGAGAGGCCAGCCTCCATGATTTCAGAACTAAACGTCCCAAGATCCCTGAATACAATAGTAAAAAGTCCTATTTATGCTAAACTAGTTACTAGGGTTACAGAGATAAGTAAATGATGTAGAAATCCACTTCCGGGGCCCACTTGGTGTGTGCTTGGGCTGAGCATTTAAGCTTTCACGTGGAGAGATCTTTCTTGGAGTTGAACGCCAGTTTGTAACCTGTTTCTGGCGTTTAACTCCACTTTGCAACCTATTTCTGGCGTTTAACTCCAGAATAGGGCAGGAAGCTGGCATTGAACGCCAGTTTGCGTCATCTAAACTCGGGAAACGAATGGACTATTATATATAGCTGGAAAGCCCTGGATGTCTACTTTCCAACGCAATTGAGAACACACCATTTGGAGTTCTGTAGCTCCAGAAAATCCACTTTGAGTGCAGGGAGGTCAGAATCCAACAGCATCTGCAGTCCTTCTTCAACCTCTGAATCTAATTTTTGCTCAAGTCCCTCAATTTCAGCCAGAAAATACCTGAAATCACATAAAAACACATAAACTCATAGTAAAGTCCAGAAATGTGATTTTTATTTAAAAACTAATAAAATTATACTAAAAACTAACTAAATCATACTAAAAACTATGTAAAAACAATGCCAAAAAGCATATAAATTATCCGCTCATCACAACACCAAACTTAAACTGTTGCTTGTCCTCAAGCAACTAGATAAATAAAATAGAATACAAATAATTTAAGAAGCAATAATATCTCAGAGTTTTTGAGTGAAGCTCAGATTCTAATTAGATGAGCGGGACTAGTAGCTTTTTGCCTTTGAATAGTTTTGGCATCTCACTTTATCCTTTGAAGTTTAGAATGATTGGCATCTATAGGAACTCAGAGTTCTGATAGTGTTATTGATTCTCCTAGTTCAGTATGTTGATTCTTGAACCCAGCTACTTTATGAGTCTTGGCCGTGGCCCTAAGCACTTTGTTTTCCAGTATTACCACCGGATACATAAATGTCACAGACACATAACTGGGTGAACTTTTTCAGATTGGGACTCAGCTTTGCTAAAGTCCCCAATTAGAGGTGTCCAGGATTCTTAAGCACACTCTATTTTTTTTGCTTTGGCCCTTGACTTTAACCGCTCAGTCTCAAGTTTTCACTTGACACCTTCACGCCACAAGCACATGGTTAGGGACAGCTTGGTTTAGCCGCTTAGGCCAGGATTTTATTCTTTTAGGCCCTCCTATCCACTGATGCTCAAAGCCTTGGATACTTTTTATTTACCATTGCCTTTTGGTTTTAAGGGCTATTGCCTTTTTGCTCTTGCCTTTTGGTTTAAAGAGCTTTTGGCTTTTTCTGCTTGATTTTTCTTTTTCTTTCTTTTTTTTTCGCCATTTTTCTTTTCTCTTTTTTTTCGCAAGCTTTTGTATTCACTGCTTTTTCCTGCTTCAAGAATCAATTTTATGATTTTTCAGATTATCAAATAACATTTCTCCTTTTTCATTATTCTTCAAGAGCCAACATATTTAACATTCATAAACCACAATATCAAAAGACATATGCACTGTTCAAGCGTTCATTTAGAAAGCAAAAAGTATTGTCACCAGATTAAAATAATTAAACTAGTTTCAAGGATGAATTCGAAACCATGTACTTCTTGTTCTTTTGTAATTAAAACATTTTTCATTTAAGAGAGGTGATGGATTTATAGGACATTCATAACTTTAAGGCATAGACACTTAAATACTAATCATCATGTAATAAGACACAAATATAAACATAAAGCATAGTAAACGAAAAACAGGAAAATAAGAACAAGGAGATTAAGGAATAGGTCCACCTTAGTGAGGGTGACGTCTTCCTCTTCTTGAAGAACCAATGGTGCTCTTGAGCTCCTCTATATCTCTTCCTTGCCTTTGTTGCTCCTCCCTCATAGCTCTTTGATCTTTTCTAATCTCATGGAGGATGATGGAGTGCTCTTGGTGCTCCATCCTCAGTTGTCCCATGTTGGAGCTTAATTCTCCTAGGAAAGTGTTGATTTGCTCCCAGTAGTTTTGTGGAAGGAAGTGCATCCCCTGAGGCATCTCAGGGATTTCATGGTGATGAATTTCCTCATGCTCTTGTTGAGGTCCATGATCTCTTGTTTGCTCCATCCTCTTCTTAGTGATGGGCTTGTCCTCTTCAATGAGGATGTCTCCTTCTATGTCAATTCCAGCCGAATTGTAGAGGTGGCAAATGAGGTGAAGAAAGGCTAACCTTGCCAAAGTGGAGGACTTGTCAACCACCTTGGAGAGTTCTTGAGGTATAATCTCATGAACTTCCACTTCCTCCCCAATCATGATACTATGGATCATGATGGCCCGGTCTATAGTAACTTCAGACCGGTTGCTAGTAGGAATGCTTGAGCGTTGAATGAACTCCAACCATCCTCTAGCTATAGGCTTAAGGTCCAGTCTTCTCAATTGAACCGGCTTGCCTCTTGAGTCAACCTTCTATTGAGCTCCTTCTACACATATGTCCATGAGGACTTGGTCCAACCTTTGATCAAAGTTGACCCTTCTAGTGTAGGGGCGTGCGTTTTCTTCCATCATTGCCAAGTTGAACGCCAGCCTTACATTTTCCGGACTGAAATCTAAGTATTTTCCCCGAACCATGATAAGCCAATGCTTTGGATTCGGGTTCACACTTTGATCATGGTTCCTAATGATCCATGCGTTTGCATAGAACTCTTGAACCATTAGGATCCCAACTTGTTGAATGGGGTTGGTGAGAACTTCCCAACCTCTTCTTTGGATCTCAAGTCGGATCTCCGGATACTCATTCTTTTTTAGCTTGAAAGGAACCTCAGGGATCACTTTCTTCTTGGCCACAACTTCATAGAAGTGGTCTTGATGGACCTTTGAGATGAATCTCTCCATCTCCCATGACTCAGAGGTGGAAGCAATTGCCTTCCCTTCCCTCTTTCTTAAGGTTTCTCTGGTCTTAGGTGCCATTAATGGTTATGGAAAAACAAAAAGCAATGCTTTTTACCACACTAAACTTAAAATGTTTGCTCGTCCCCAAGCAAAAGAAGAGGGAAAGAAGGAGAAGAAGAAGAAGAATGGAGGAGAGGGAGAGAGGTGTGTATTCGGCCAAGGGTAAGAAGAAAAGGTTGTGTTGTGTAAAAATAAAGAAGGAATGAGGGGTTTATATAGGAGTGGGGAAGGTTTAGGGTTCGGCCATGAGGGTTGGGTTTGGGAGGGAAAAGAGTTTGAATTTTGGAGGTAGGTGGGGTTTATGGGGAAGAGTGGATGGATGTGAGTGGTGTAGATATGATGGGGAAGAGTGAGTGAGGTGATTGGTGAAGGGTATTTGGTGAAGGGTATTTGGGGAAGAGAGTTATGAAAAGGTGTGAAGAGGAGAGAAGAAGTGGTGGGGATCCTGTGGGGTCCACAGATCCTGTGGGGATCCTGTGGAGTCCACAGATCCAGTGGGACCAAAGACTTAACATCCCTGCTCCAATTAGGCGTGTAAAATGCCCTTGCTGTGCAATCCTGGTGTTTAACGCCAGACTGCTGCTTGTTTCTGGCGTTAAACGCCCAAATGTAGCCTGTTTCTAGCGTTTAACGCCAGGTAGATGCTTGTTTCTGGCGTTAAATGCCAGACAAATGCTTGTTTCTGGCGTTTAAACGCCAGAATGCTTCTCCTCCAGGGTGTGCTATTTTTAATGCTGTTTTTCATTCTATTTTTGATTTTTCAGTAGTTTTTGTGACTCCACATGATCATCAACCTAAAAGAATAAAATAGATATAGTTAAATAACATTGGGTTGCCTCCCAATAAGCGCTTCTTTAATGTCAATAGCTTGACAGTGAGCTTTCATGGAGCCTCACAGATGTTCAGAGCATTGTTGGAACCTCCCAACACCAAACTTAGAGTTTGACTGTGGGGGCTTTGATTGACTCTGCAGTGAGAGAAGCTTTTCATGCTTCCTCTCTATGGTTACAGAAGGAGATCCTTGAGTTTTAAACATAAGGTTGTCCTCATTCAGTTGGAGGACCAACTCTCCTCTGTCCACATCAATCACAACTTTTGCTGTGGCTAGGAAGGGTCTTCCAAGGATGATGGATTCATCTTCATCCTTCCCAGTGTCTAGGATTATGAAATCAGCAGGGATGTAAAGGCCTTCAACCTTTACTAACCCATCCTCTACTTGTCTATAAGCCTGTTTTCTTGAGTTGTCTGCCATCTCTAATGAGATTCTGGCAGCTTGCACCTCAAAGATCCCAAGTTTCTCCATTACAGAGAGTGGCATTAAGTTTATTCCTGACCCCAGGTCACACAGAGCCTTCTCAAAGGTCATGGTGCCTATGTTACAGGGTATTAATAATTTACCAGGATCCTGTTTCTTTTGAGATAATTTCTGCCTATCCAATGCATTCAGTTCATTGGTGAGCAAGGGAGGTTCATCTTCCCAAGTCTCATTACCAAATAATTTGGCATTCAGCTTCATGATTGCACCAAGGTACTTAGTAACTTACTCTTCAGTGACGTCTTCATTCTCTTCAGAAGAAGAATACTCATCAGAGCTCATGAAGGGTAGAAGGAGGTTCAATGGAATCTCTATGGTCTCTGGATGAGCCTCAGATTCCTTTGGTTCATCAAAGGGAAACTCTTTATTGGTCACTGAGCGTCCCAAGAGGTCTTCCTCACTAGGATTCACCTCCTCCTCCTCCCTTGTAGGTTCGGCCATGATGGTCAAATCAATGGCCTTGCACTCTCTCTTTGGATTTTCTTCTGTATTGCTTGGGAGAATACTAGGAGGAGTTTCAGTGACCCTTTTACTCAGCTGGCCAACTTGTGCCTCCAAATTTCTAATGGAGGACCTTATTTCATTCATGAAACTGAAAGTGGCCTTAGATAGATCAGAGACTATATTTGCTAAGCTAGATGGATTCTGCTCAAAATTCTCTATCTGTTGCTGAGTGGATGATGGAAAAGGCTTGCTATTGCTAAACCTGTTTCTTCCACCATTATTAAAACCTTATTGAGGATTTTGTTGATCCTTCCATGAGAAATTTGGATGATTTCTCAATGAGAGATTATAGGTATTTCCATAAGGTTCACCCATGTAATTCACCTCTACTATTGCAGGGTTCTCAGGATCATAAGCTTCTTCTACAGAAGATGCCTCTTGAGTACTGTTGGATGCAGCTTGCATTCCATTCAGACTCTGAGAAATCATATTGACTTGCTGAGTCAATATTTTATTTTGAGCCAATATGGCATTCAGAGTATCAATTTCAAGAACTCCCTTCCTCTGAGGCGTCCCATTACTCACAGGATTCCTTTCAGAAGTGTACATGAACTGGTTATTTGCAACTATGTCAATGAGTTCTTGAGCTTCTGCAGGCGTTTTCTTTAGGTGAATGGATCCACCTGCAGAATGGTCTAATGACATCTTTGATAACTCAGACAGACCATCATAGAATATATCCAGGATGGTCCATTCTTAAAGCATGTCAGAAGGACACTTTTTGGTCAGTTGCTTGTATCTCTCCCAAGCTTCATAGAGAGATTCACCTTCTTTCTGTTTGAAGGTTTGAACATCCACTCTAAGCTTACTAAGCTTTTGAGGAGGAAAGAACTTGGCTAAGAAAGCTGTGACCAGCTTATCCCAAGAGTTCAGGCTATCTTTAGGTTGAGAGTCCAACCATATTCTAGCTCTGTCTCTTACAGCAAACGGGAAAGGCATAAGCCTGTAGACCTCGGAGTCAACCCCATTGGGCTTAACAGTATCACAGATCTACAAGAACTCAGTTAAGAACTGAAAAGGATCTTCTGATGGAAGTCCATGAAATTTGCAATTCTGTTGTATCAGAGAAACTAGTTGAGGCTTTAGCTCAAAATTGTTTGCTCCAATGGCAGGGATTGAGATGCTTCTTCCATGTAAGTTGGAATTTGTTGTAGTAAATTTACCAAGCATCTTCCTTGCATTGTTATTATTTTCGGCCATGTCTCCTTCTTTTTCGAAAATTTCTGTCAGATTTTCTCCAGAGAGTTGTGCTTTAGCTTCCCTTAACTTCCTCTTCAGAATCCTTTCAGGTTCAGGATCAGCTTCAACAAGAATGTTCTTATCCTTGTTCCTGCTCATATGAAAAAGAAGAGAACACAAAAGAAAATATGGAATCCTCTATGTCACAGTATAGAGATTCCTTTATGTGAGTAGAAGAAGAGAAGAAGAGAAGAGGGAGAAGAGAAAAATTCGAAATTAAATTAAAATAAAAGGAAAAATATTTTTGTTTTTATTTTAATTATTAGTTAGAATTCAAAAATTAAAGAGAGAAATAAAATTAAATTAAAATTTAAAATAATTAGTTAATTAAAAGAAATTTTGAAAAACGGGTTAGTGATTTTCGAAAATTAGAGAGAGAAAATTAGTTAGGTGGTTTTGAAAAAGATATGATTGAAATAGAAAACTTTTAAAATCAAATAAAAAGTCAAGTAGTGAATTGAAAAAGATTTGAAAATCAAATTTTGAAAAGATAGGAAGTTAGAAAAGATTTTGAAATTGATTTTGAAAAAGATGTGATTGAAACTTATTTTGAAAAAGATTTGACAAAAAAAATTTAAAAAGATTTGATTTTGAAAATTAAAGTTGATTACTTGACTAACAAGAAACAAAAATATATGATTTTGAAATTTAAAGATTGAACCTTTCTTAATAGGCAAGTAACAACTTAAAATTTTTGAATCAATCACATTAATTGTTAGCATTAATTTCGAAAATATGAAATGGAAATAAGAAAAAGATTTTGAAAATAAATTTGAAATTTTCGAAATTATGAAAGGAAAAATGAAAAATATTTTATTTTTTTGAAAAAGATTTGAAAAAGATAGAATTTTTTTAAATTGAAAATTTGATTTGACTCATAAGAAACAACTAGATTTTAAAAATTTTTTAAAAAGTCAACTCAAATTTTCTAAAATTTGTGAGTAGAAAAGGGAAAGATATTATTTTTTTATTTTTAAATTTTTAATGATGAGAGAGAAAAACACTAAATTGAAACAAAACATAAAAATTATGAATCAAAACAACTAATGCATACAAGAACACTTTGAATGTCAAGATGAACACCAAGAACACTTTGAAGATCAAGATGAACATCAAGACTTATTTTTGAAAATTTTTAAGAAAAGAAAAACATGCAAGACACCAAACTTAGAAATTTTCAAACTTTAGACACTAACAAATTGAAAATGCACATGAAAAACAAGAAAAGACACAAAACAAGAAAATATGAAGATCAAACAAGAAGACTTCTCAAGAACAACTTGAAGATCATGAAGAACAAGAAAGAAACTCAATGCATGTGTTCTTCGAAAATTTAAGAAAAGTTAAAAGCATGCAATTGACACCAAACTTACAATTAGACACTAGACTCAAACAAGAAACATCAAATTATTTTTTATTTTATGATTTTGTTAATTTTTTTGGTTTTTTCGAAAATTATTTTGGGAAACACGAAAAAGAAGAAATATTTTTTTTTGTATTTTTTGGGGTTCGGCCATGAGGGTTGGGTTTGGGAGGGAAAAGAGTTTGAATTTTGGAGGTAGGTGGGGTTTATGGGGAAGAGTGGATGGATGTGAGTGGTGTAGATATGATGGGGGAAGAGTGAGTGAGGTGATTGGTAATGGGTATTTGGGGAAGAAAGTTATGAAAAGGTGTGAAGAGAAGAGAAGAAGTGGTGGGGATCCTGTGGGGTCCACAGATCCTGTGGGGATCCTGTGGAGTCCACAGATCCAGTGGGACCAAAGACTTAACATCCCTGCTCCAATTAGGCGTGTAAAATGCCCTTGCTGTGCAATCCTGGCGTTTAACGCCAGACTGCTGCTTGTTTCTGGCGTTAAACGCCCAAATGTATCCTGTTTCTAGCGTTTAACGCCAGGTAGATGCTTGTTTCTGGCGTTTAAACGCCAGAATGCTCCTCTTCCAGGGTGTGCTGTTTTTAATGCTATTTTTCATTCTATTTTTTATTTTTCAATAGTTTTTGTGACTCCACATGATCATCAACCTAAAAGAATAAAATAAAATAACAATAGAATAAAATTCGGGATCAACCCCATTGGTCTTAACAGTATCACAGATTTGCAAGAATTCAGTTAAGAACTGAAAAGGATCTTCTGATGGAAGTCCATGAAACTTGTAATTCTGTTGTATCAGAGAAACTAGTTGAGGCTTTAGCTCAAAATTATTTGCTCCAATGGCAGGGATTGAGATGCTTCTTCCATGTAAGTTGGAATTTGGTTTAGTAAAGTTACCAAGCATCTTCCTTACATTGTTATTATTTTCGGCCATGTCTCCTTCTTTTTCGAAAATTTCTGTCAGATTTTCTCCAGAGAGTTGTGCTTTAGCTTCCCTTAACTTCCTCTTCAGAGTCCTTTCAGGTTTAGGATCAGCTTCAACAAGAATGTTCTTATCCTTGTTCCTGCTCATATGAAAAAGAAGAGAACACAAAAGAAAATATGAAATCCTCTATGTCACAGTAAATTGAAAATTTGATTTGACTCATAAGAAACAACTAGATTTTAAAAATTTTTTAAAAAGTCAACTCAAATTTTCGAAAATTTGTGAGTAGAAAAGGGAAAGATATTATTTTTTTTATTTTTGAATTTTTAATGATGAGAGAGAAAAACACTAAATTGAAACAAAACATAAAAATTATGAATCAAAACAACTAATGCATACAAGAACACTTTGAATGTCAAGATGAACACCAAGAACACTTTGAAGATCAAGATGAACATCAAGACTTATTTTTGAAAATTTTTAAGAAAAGAAAAACATGCAAGACACCAAACTTAGAAATTTTCAAACTTTAGACACTACCAAATTGAAAATGCGTATGAAAAACAAGAAAAGACACAAAACAAGAAAATATGAAGATCAAACAAGAAGACTTGTCAAGAACAACTTGAAGATCATGAAGAACAAGAAAGAAACTCAATGCATGTGTTCTTCGAAAATTTAAGAAAAGTTAAAAGCATGTAATTGACACCAAACTTACAATTAGACACTAGACTCAAACAAGAAACATCAAATTATTTTTTCTTTTATGATTTTGTTAATTTTTTTGGTTTTTTCGAAAATTATTTTGGGAAAAATGAAAAAGAAGAAACATTTTTTTTTGTATTTTTTGAAATTAAGAAATAAAAGAGCTTAAAAATAAAAAATAAAATTACCTAATCTGAGCAACAAGATGAATAGTAAAAAGTCCTATTTATGCTAAACTAGTTACTAGGGTTACAGAGATAAGTAAATGATGCAGAAATCCACTTCCGGGCCCCACTTGGTGTGTGCTTGGGCTGAGCATTGAAGCTTTCACGTGGAGAGATCTTTCTTGGAGTTGAACGCCAGTTTGTAACCTGTTTCTGGCGTTTAACTCCACTTTGCAACCTGTTTCTGGCGTTTAACGCCAGTTTGCGTCATCTAAACTCGGGAAAAGTTTGGACTATTATATATTGCTGGAAAGCCCTGGATGTCTACTTTCCAACGCAATTAAGAGCGTGCCATTTGGAGTTCTGTAGCTCCAGAAAATCCACTTTGAGTGCAGGGAGGTCAGAATCCAACAGCATCTGCAGTCCTTCTTCAACCTCTGAATCTTATTTTTGCTCAAGTCCCTCAATTTCAGCCAGAAAATACCTGAAATCACAGAAAAATACACAAACTCATAGTAAAGTCCAGAAATATGATTTTTATTTAAAAACTAATAAAATTATACTAAAAACTAACTAAATCATACTAAAAACTATGTAAAAACAATGCCAAAAAGCGTATAAATTATCCGCTCATCAACTTTATTTCTCTGAAAACTCCAAAAAAAAGGGGGGTCATCTTTGATGATTTTTTCTTTGATACGCTTTGCCGCTTGATAGTTTCATTTGTTACTTGAGCTGGGACAGTGAGCCTGGGGGATAATTTATTTTGATGGCTTTGTGGTTCGTAGTCCTCTTCTCAATAGCGTTGCTTTAGTTGCAGAATAGAGAGGGGTTTATCGTTTTTCTGTTAGGGTGTATCAAGATGTGAGCTTGTAGGTTTTCCTGAGTCCTTGTTCTGTGCCTGCCTCCCAAGGATGCCCCTGGACCTTCAGTGTGGGTCCTGGGGTTTTCCTTTTGTTGTTTGTGCTGTCTGAATTATACTAGCCGAGTTGTTTTGTCTTTTGTCCGAGATGTTTTTTAGTAATCCACTCTTCTTTTGTTGTTTGTAGGACTAGTTGGCCATGTCTTCTAGCAAAAATATTGTCGAGGCGTCTTCTAAGGTTCCCGAGGGGATGTCTGATTGGTTGGACTCCCTGGTGTTGTTGTGTGTTTCTTTAGCCAATTCTGAATTTTGTGTAGAGCTTAGAAAACATCACCGTTTCTACAAGAATAGAGGTCAAGAGAGGAATTATGAATTGGTGGCACCTGACTCCGAGGAGAGGGTTTGCTTTCCTGTCCCGACCCAAGGGGAGCGCCCTTTCTTTTATGCTTACGACTATTTTTTTCAGCCAGTTGGACATTACTTTTCCCTTTACTTCCTTTGAGACTGATTTGCTATGGTCGTGTAATGTAGTTCCGTCCCAGCTTCACCCGAACTCCTGAGATTTTATTAAGATTTTTCAGCTTCTTTGCAAAGAATTGGATGTTACCCCTTTTCAAACTCTTTTCCTTTATTTGTTTGTTTTAACTAAGCCCGGGATTTCTTCGAAAAAGAAAGCCTCGTGGGTTTCTTTTAGATCTGCACAAGGACATAAGGTTTTTACCATGTATGACGAGTTCTTTAGGGACTTCAAGAATTATTTCTTCAAGATTCGAGCTGTTGAGGGAGCTCGCCCCTTTTTTCTGGAAGTGAATGATGAGCCATCCTTCCCTCTGTGTTGGCAGCAGAATGTAGTAGTATCTCGATATACATGGGAAATGCTTGACGAGATTGAGCAGGCTTTTGTAACTGTTTTGGAGGACCTTTGGGGGGAACCTCCTCATCTAGATACTAAAAAATCCTTGGGGGACCCCTCCCTTGTTCGAACCGCATTGGGTATTAGTTGATATATATTGCTTCTGTTTTTACTTTGCTTTCCTCTTTTTTCCTGGTCTGTAAAACTACTGGTTTCTATTTTACAGAGATGGCCAAGAATAATGACTCGATGAAAGCTTTCAAGAAGGCGAGAAAGGCTGCTGCCGCTCAGAACATTTCGGCCAAAACGGATGGGGAAGGGTCTTCACGGGTGACGTCGAAACCGTCTGTGCCGAGCTCTCCCGGCCCGAGGAGAATGATCCCTACTCCTCGAGTCCGTGTGGTGGATCCTCCACAGTCTTCTGTTGCTGCTGCATCTTCTCCTCCGGTTGTTCCACCTTCAAAAAGACCTCGAACTGTTGAACCCTTCAATCTGGATGCCCCTAACTTCGATGCTGTTGGGTTTGTCGATCAGCAGATCGGTCCTTACGGTGCCCTCCCTATGGATGATGTGTCACTCCTTCACCATTTAGACTTTATAACTCGGAGTAGTGTCAAGATGGCACATATGGGGGCAGCCTTATATCGGATTGCTCAATATCTTCCTCTTCATTCTACGAAGGCCTTTATGGAGGAGGCCAAATTAGAGTTCGATCGGATG
Organism: Arachis ipaensis; assembly: GCF_000816755.2. Taxonomy (NCBI): domain Eukaryota; kingdom Viridiplantae; phylum Streptophyta; class Magnoliopsida; order Fabales; family Fabaceae; genus Arachis; species Arachis ipaensis. The sequence continues at coordinate 112,994,042 of NC_029790.2, read as the reverse complement.
AAAGGTTTGAAGGAGGAGCTCGAGGTGAAGGTGTCCAAGCTGGAGAAAGAGTTAGAGGGCGAGAAGGCTAGTTCTATTACCTTGGCGGCTTCTATAAAGTTGGCTGAAGACATGGCTTTGAGGCACAAGGATAGCTATGTTACGGCCTACAGGGAGGTGATGCGTCTTAGGGAGGAGTTGAAGTCTACCCAGGTTGATTATGCCGAGCTCCAGGGTCATCTTGTAGGCAGCGTAACTGCTGCTTATGAGAACCTGAAGGAGCAGGTTCAAGTTCTTGCACCTGAGGCCAACCTTACTCTCTTCAGTCTGGATAATGTTGTAAAGGATGGCAAGATTGTCCCTGACGATCTTGATGACGATGATGTCGAACCCCTTCCTGTGCCGGTCACCAAAGCCACTGTTGTGCCGACTTCTTCCGCTCCTCCCGCTGGGATTAGTCATCCCGAACCAGAGCCTGATTGTCAGATATTAAATCGGGATGACGGGACGGTGGATGCAGTGCCCCTTCAGACTCGCCCTCCTTCACCTTGTGCCGCCGAGAAGCCTTCGGATCTTCCCTGATTATGTAAATGTTTTGTGTAGATTGCCTGGCCTGCGGGCTTTTAAAACTTTCTTTTTGTAATGTTGCTGACTGTTGACAATTTTTCAGTTGCTTGTTTAGCAACTTTATTTTGAAAAACAAAAATAGCTTCTGTTCATACCCTGGGTCGAGCTATCCGACCTGGGATGATTTGAGATAAAGCGACCAACCTCTTCAGGTCAGACTATCCGACCTCTTCTCAAAGAGCTCGGCCAAATCGACAGGAGAGCTCAGTTAAGGGCCCAAATAGAGGAGCACGACCCGAATCCTAAGGCGGCTTAAGCCTATAGAGATGAAGGCGGTTTCGTTGGAAGATACGCTGACCTCAACTCAAAGATAAAGATAAGATAAGATAACTAACTTATCTTATCCAAAAGGTCACATCTCACCATTATAAATACACTGGAGCACCCAGGTATAACTCATACTCTGATTCTACATAACACCTGTTTAATACCCATGCTAACTTAAGCATCGGAGTCTCTTGCAGGTACCCCCCACCCTTCGGTGATAGAGGATCAGCAGCACGTTCAAGTCCAAACAAGTCGGACGTACCAGCTCCGGTCACCATTCACCAACCGGATACATCGGTTCCGACCAGCATAGAAGATCTCGTCCGAGATCGACCTACAGTTTCAGGTAACCCTCGGAAAATTGGCGCCGTTGCCGGGGAACCTGGAAGTCATCCCATCACCATGGCGGATAACCATGACAATGACCACGACTCAGATCTAGAAAATAGAACACCGCACAAAAATGCGGATGCCCCACCAAAAGACACTCTGGAATCCAATGGAGACAAAAATTCAACTAAACCGGGAGCAATAGAAGCCCTTCAAGATCGCTTGAAACAACTTGAAGAAGAAACCCAACGATAACGAGAAATCGGAAAAGATCTACAAAAGAAAGTACGGCAACGTCGAGAATTGGAAGACAAGTTACAACAATTAGAAGCCGATCTAAAAGCCCCTCGGGTCACTCCTGAGAAAAGCTCACGCAAAGAACAGGATCCGTTAACCAGGGAAATCATGAAAACCAAAATTCCAAAAGACTTCAAACTCCCGGATATGATTTTGTACGACGGCACCACCGATCCCAACCATCATCTCAGCAATTTCAGAAGCAGAATGTACCTTACCGATGCCTCAGATGCCATTCGCTGCAAAGCCTTCCCGACAACCCTCACGAAGACGGCGATCAGATGGCTCGACAGCTTACCTCCCAAGTCCATCTCAAACTTCGACGACCTGGCCAGAAAGTTTCTTGCCAGATTCTCCATCCAGAAAGATAAAGCTAAACACGCCCCCAGTCTACTAGGGATCAAGCAAGGAGATCGGGAGAGCCTCCGCAACTACATGGAAAGATTCAACAAAACATGCATGGACATACAAAGCTTGCCAACAGAGGCCGCCATCCTGGGACTCATGAATGGCCTACGAGAAGGACCTTTTAGCCAATCCATATCAAAAAAGTACCCGACCTCCTTAGACGAAGTGCAGGAACGGGCAGAAAAATACATCAACATGGAAGAAAACGCTCGATTAGGAGAAACCTCAAAATCTGGGAACCCCTACCGAGATAAAGACCAAAAGAAAGAAGACCGACAAGGGGAGAAAATTAAAAAATACCATAATTATACTCCCCTCAGAGCATCCCTAGTCGAAATATACAAAGAGGTCTGCCATACAGAAAAAATCCCCCCAGCACGGCCCCTCAAAGGAAAAAAGGGAGGAGGAAATCGGAAGGAATATTGTGAATATCATCGGGTCAGAGGACACGCCACCAACGAATGCTTCGACTTAAAAAATATCAAAGAAAAATTGGTAAGGGAAGGAAAATTAAATCGATTCCTGGCCACCTGAGATGATGATCAAAGAAAAAGACGAAGGGATGAAGATACCGAGCGAACAAAATGATCACCTCAGACACTAGAAAGACATGTCCACATGATACATGGCGGATTCGCAGCAGGAGGGATCTCCAAATCTTCCCGCAAAAGGTATCTCAAATAAGTATATCATGTCGAAGGAGAGGAGGAAGCACTCAACATCCCAGCGATAACATTCACTAAGGAGGACGCGTCCGGCATCATCACAGGACACGACGATCCCATGGTCATCACCATCATATTGGCAAACGCCAACCTACACCGCACCTTAATAGACCAAGGGAGTTCTGCCGACATCTTATTCAAGATAGCCTTTGACAAACTCGGCTTAGAAGAAAAAGAGCTTAAGGCATATCCAAACAGTCTGTTCGGGTTAGGAGATACCCCGGTTCGACCACTAGGATATATATCACTACATACAACCTTCGGAAAAGGAGACCAATCCAGGACCCTCAAAATAGACTACATCGTAGTCAATGTAAGTTCAGCTTACAATGCTCTCATAGGTCAGACAACACTCAACCAACTCGGCGCAATAGTCTCGACCCCACACCTATGTATGAAGTTCCCAACTCCAAAAGGGATAGCCACGATAAAAGCTGACCAAAAGATGGCACGTCGCTGTTATAACGAAAGCCTAAACCTCA
>NC_029790.2:112953494-112988535 GCF_000816755.2 Arachis ipaensis | reverse complement strand
AGTTCTGCCGACATATTATTCAAGACAGCCTTTGATAAACTCGGCTTAGAAGAAAAAGAACTTAAGGCATATCCAAACAGTCTGTTCGGGTTAGGAGATACCCCGGTTCGACCACTAGGATATATATCACTACATACAACCTTCGGAAAAGGAGACCAATCCAGGACCCTCAAAATATACTACATCGTAATCGATGTAAGTTCAGCTTACAATGCTCTCATAGGTCGGACAACACTCAACCAACTCGGCGCAATAGTCTCGACCCCACACCTATGTATGAAGTTCCCAACTCCAAAAGGGATAGCCGCGATAAAAGCTGACCAAAAGATGGCACGTCGCTGTTATAACGAAAACCTAAACCTCAGAGGCAAAGGAGAAGAGTTCCACGCAATCGAGTTGGGCAGAGTTCAACGACGAGAAGATCTTCGCCCCCAACCAGAGGGCGAGATAGAAAAAATTCAGATCGGGGACACCTCGGAAAAAACAACTAATATCGGCACAATCCTCAAAGGAGATTTAAAAGAATTGCTAATACAATTCTTACGAGATAATGTCGACCTCTTTGCATGGAAAGCCGCGGACATGCCAGGCATAGACCCTAAGCTAATGTGCCACAAGTTGGCAGTCTACCCAGGATCTCGACCGGTACAGCAGAGACGAAGAAAGCTTGGGCCGGAGCGATCCCAGGCTGTGGAAGAACAAGTACAGGCACTACTGGAAGCCGGATTTATAAGAGAAGTTAAATACCCGCTATGGCTAGCCAACGTCGTCTTAGTGAAAAAATCGAATGGGAAGTGGTGAATGTGCACCGATTACACCGATCTCAACAAAGCTTGTCCAAAAGATCCATACCCACTCCCAAGTATTGACGCCCTGGTAGATGCCTCCTCTGGATATAAATATCTCTCGTTTATGGATGCATATTCAGGATACAACCAAATTCTCATGTATCCACCAGATCAAGAAAAAACCTCGTTTTTAACACCAAAGGCGAACTACTGTTACATCGTGATGCCCTTCGGCCTCAAGAATGCAGGAGCTACTTATCAAAGACTAATGAATAAAGTTTTTTCGGATCACATTGGAAAGATCATGGAGGTCTATGTGGACGACATGCTAATAAAAACACAAAGCGAAGAGACACTATTGTCCGACCTAGCTCAAGTATTCGACACCATAAGGAAGCATGACATGCGACTCAATCCTGCGAAATGCACCTTTGCAGAAGAAGCAGGCAAATTCTTAGGCTTCATGCTCACTCAAAGAGGAATTGAAGCAAATCCAGACAAATGTCAGGCCATACTCAACATGAAGAGCCCAACCTGTGTTAAAGAAGTACAACAACTCAACGGGAGACTGGCCGCACTATCCCGATTCTTAGCAGGAGCCGCGATAAGATCTCTTCCCTTCTATGCTACCTTAAGAAAGGGAAAATAATTCGAATGGACAGTAGAGTGCGAGCAAGCCTTCCAAGACCTCAAGAAGTTCTTAGGACAGCCACCTATCCTATCCCGACCGCGAGTTGGAGAACCACTCATATTATACCTCGCAGTGGGAAGCAAGGCAGTGGCACAGCACTAGTAAGAGAAGACAAAAATGGACAAAAACCTGTCTACTTCATTAGCAAGGTACTACAGGGATCCGAGCTGAACTACCAGAAAATAGAAAAATTCGCCTATACTCTTATCCTAACATCTCGACGACTCTGCCTGTACTTCCAGGCTCACACCATTAAGGTTCGAACTAACCAACCCATAAAAGGAATATTGCAGAAAACAGATCTAGCAGGCAGAATCTTACAATGGGTAGTCGAGTTGTCAGAGTTTGATCTCCAATATGAAGCTCGGACAGCAATCAAATCACAATATCTGGCCAACTTCATCGCAGAATTCATAGATGCCCTAGAAACCCCCACAGAATGGAACCTTTACGTGGATGGTTCTTCAAATAAGACTGGAAGCGGCGCAGGCGTGATAATAGAAAGCAACCAAAGAACCCAAGTTGAGCTCTCCCTCAAGTTCGGGTTCCCGGCCTCAAACAACCAGGCGGAATATGAAGCATTATTAGCTGGCTTGAAGCTGGCTAGAGAGGTCGGAGCTCAAAAACTCAACATTTACAGCGATTCACAAGTGGTTACATCACAAATAACAGGGAGCTACCAAGCCAAAGATCTCACCATGAAAAAGTATATGGATAAAACCAAGGAACAGCTCGGACAAATCGGGGAGTATAAGATCTGCCACATACCCCGCGAACAAAATGCCCGAGCTGATGCACTCTCAAAACTAGCCAGCACCAAACCAGGGGGTAACAACAGAAGCCTCATCCAGGAAATGTTGCAGAATCCGTCAATCTCGGAAGAGGAAAAAGTCCTGACTATAATAAATCAGGACCAAGGATGGATGACCCCTATAACCAACTACCTCAAAACAGGAACGCTCCCCATAGAAGAAAAGGAGGCAAAAAGGTTAAAAAGCAAGGCACAGTACTACACCATCATAAACAACATCCTGTACAAAAGAGGAATCTTAACACCTTTACTAAAATGCGTGCCAACCTCCAACACAAGAGAAGTGCTAGAAGAAATACACGGCGGTATCTGTGGCAATCATCTCGGAGCATGAGCTCTCGCCAAAAAAGTGCTCCGGGCAGGATTTTATTGGCCAACTCTACAGAAAGAAGTCACAGAATTTGTAAAGACATACCCACCATGTCAGAAACATGCCAACTTTCACATCGCCCCGCCAGAAGAGCTCATCAGTGTGACCTCACCTTGGCCATTTGCAAAATGGGGACTCGATCTTCTCGGCCCCTTCCCACAGGGATCAGGGCAAGTTAAATTCCTCATAGTAGGGGTAGATTACTTTACAAAGTGGATCGAGACAGAGCCCCTGGCCAATGCCACCGCTCAAAGAAGCCGGAAATTTTTATATAAAAACATTGTCACGAGGTTCGGGGTTCCATATTCGATAACCACAGATAATGGCACTCAATTCACAGACGCAGGCTTCAGAAAACTAGTAGCCGACTTGAATGTAAAGCACCAGTACACCTCCGTTGAAGACGCATTAATCTGAAGCATTCATCATCCGATTATAAAGCAACAGATCGGCAGAAAGTGAAAAAGAATTTCACTGCACGATCACGATAAAGACAACGGTCCGATAAAGGTGAAAACGCGATTCACCCAAAGGACGATCTAGAGATGACAACCACTTTCTACAAATCGGCAAAGATGAACACAGAATAATGTAAGAAGTTATCGAAAGTGATCTAAAAAAGAACCTGACGAGGTCTTACGGATCGCTAAAATAATAACTTAAAGATTGGTCGAACATTATGAAGTCGAACCAAGTCAAACCAAGTTATAAGTAAACCCTGGAAAGAGGTCTGGCCAACCCTATTAAAGAGGATTACTTTAACTTAGAAGGGCCCGACATAACAAAGTCAGCCCAAAATGAAAAGTTATTAAAGTAGTCCCTGAAAGAGATCTGACAAAGATCCAAGAAAGAGGACTACAAAAAATAACTTAAGGGAGACCGACATAACCAAGTCGGACTCCTACTACCAAAAAGTTATCAAAGTAGTCCCTAAAAGAGATATGACAAAGATCCAAGAAAGAGGACTACAAAAAATAACTTAAGGGAGACCGACATAACCAAGTCGGACTCCTACTACCAAAAGGTTATCAAAGTAGTCCCTGAAAGAGATCTGACAAAGATCCAAGAAAGAGGACTACAAAAAATAACTTAAGGGAGACCGACATAACTAAGTCGGACTCCTACTACCAAGAAGTTATCAAAGTAATCCCTGAAAGAGACCTGACAAAGGTCCAAGAAAGAGGATTACAAAAATAACTTAAAAAAAGATCGACCTAACGAAGTCAATCTCCTACAAACAAGTTATAAAAGTAATCTCTGAAAGAGGGGATTACAATAATAACTTAGAAAGGGACCAACGCAAAGGAACCGGCCACAAATACGGAAAACCGAGAAACAAGTTGGACTCCACAAATCGTAACCTCAAAGGATTCAAGCTACAAACAACAAAGTAATCCAAGGAGGTCGAGCAAGATTTCGAACATCAATAGAAAAACAAAAAGATGTCAAGTCAAACAACTACTTCTACTTTATAAAGTTATAAGGCCTGGAAGGCCACCAAAACCTACCACAAAGAGATAACAAGTTACCTTTTGTTTTTCAAAATAAAAAGTTGCTAGACAAGCAACTAGAAAGCGTCAGCAAATAAATAAAAAGTTCTAAGAGAGCCCACAAGCCGGGCCAACTACACAAATTTTCAAGAAGAGATCAACAAGAATCAGGAACCTTCTTGGCAGCATCAGGACAAGGAGAAAGAGGGCGAGTCTGGATCGGCACAGCATCCACAGTTCCATCCTCCCAATTCAGGATCTGGCAATCCGAGTCGGGCACAGCAGGAGGAACCGAAGAGGTCGGCACTTTGGTAGAAGACACAGGGGGAGTTGGTAAGATCGGCCTCGGGAGCAATGACCCGAACTTGCTCCTTCAAGTTCTCATAAGCAGCAGTCACGCTGCCAACGAGATGACCTTGAAGCTCAGAATAATCTTCCCGGGCATGGTCGAGCTCCTCCCTCAGGCGCAGCACCTCTCGATAAGAGGTAACGTAACTATCCTTGTGCATCAAGACTGCGTCCTCAGCTAACCTCAATGAAGCTGCCAATGACTGAGAACTCGCCTCCTCATTCTTCAAGTCCTTCTCCAGCTTGGCCACCTTCGTCTCAAGCTCCTCCTTTAACTCCTTCATCCGATCAAACTCTTGTTTCGCCTCCTCCATAAACGCTTTAGTGGCGTGGATAGGGAGATTCTGAGCAGTACAATATATGGCAGCCGACATATACGCCATCTTCACATGATTTTGGGCCATGAATTTCAAGTGATAAAGGATGGACACATCGTCCATGGAGAGAGCGCCGTAGGGACCGATTTGTTGATCCACGAATTCAATAGCATTAAAATCAGGAGCATCGAGGTCGAAAGGCTCAGCGGTCTTTTGTTTTTTATTGGGAGGAGCAACAGAAGGAGCAGCAGAGGCGACGTAAGGATCTACCAAACGAACTCGGGGTGTAGGGATCACTTTCTTCACCCCAACGGAAATCTGCACTGATGGCTTCTCGCGCGCCTGGGAGAATCCCTCCCCAGCTGCCCTGGCAGCAACATTTCTGGCAGCAGTCGCCCTCTGTGCCCTCTTAAAAGCTTTCATAGCTTCATTATTCTTCATTGCCTCTGCAAGCAAAACAAAAAATTAGCTACAAGTCGGATAAGTCGGAAAAGACAGCTACAAGCAACATAAACAAGAAACATAAGATACCCAGTTCAGTTTGAAGAAGAGAAGGATTGGTCAGAAATTTCTTTGTGTCAAGATGGGGAGGTTGACCCCAGCGTTCTTCCAAGATAGTCACAAAGGCTAGCTCGGCCTCATCTAACATCTCCCACGAATACCGAGAGACCCTCACATCTTTTTGCCATTCCAAGGGAAAAGCAGGTTCGTCATTCTCATCCAGAAAAAAGGGCCGAGCTCCTTCAACAGCTCGGACCTTGAAAAAGTAGTTCTTAAAATCACGGAACGACTCGTCAAACATGGAAAAAACCTTCTTTCCTTGGGTAGAACGAAAGGAGACCCAAGCTGACTTCTTTTTTACCACACCGGGCTTAGTCAAGACAAACAGATAGAAAAAAAGAGATTGGGAAGCAGGAATACCAAAACCATCGCACAGCAATTGGAAAATTTTTATGAAACCCCAGGAGTTGGGGTGAAGTTGAGAAGGGGCAACATTACAAGACCATAACAGGTTGGTTTCAAATTGAGTAAAAGGAAGGGTAATACCTAGTTGACCAAAGAAAAAATCGTAAGCATAAAAGAAGGGGCGATTGTCAACAACTCGAGTCGAGAAGCAGACTCTCTCGTCAGAAGAAAGAGGAACAAGCTCATAGTTCTTCTCGTCACCAGAATTACTACAGACACTATGAAACTGCCTAAGCTGAGCACAAAACTCAGAATCAACCAGCGAGACACACATGAGAACCATGGAGTCCACCCAATCGGCCATACCCGCAGGGACCTGGGAAGGCATCTCTACAATGTTATTTCGGGAAGACATGAGGTCAACTAAATCCTACAAAAAGAAAAGAAGAATGGATTACTTAAAAACATCTCGGACAGGGGGCAAAACATCTCGACGGGCGGATAAGCAAAAAAGGGAAAACCCCAAGACTTAAGACAAAAAGTCTCGGGGCATCCCTTGGAGGCAGTAAACATACAAGGTCTTCAAGTTATTTCTACATCCTACATCCCAGCACTCATCAAAATAAAATCCAGAAAGAAAACAAAGGAAGCAAAAACGCAAAAGGTCCACCCTTCTACAGTTTATCAGGAAAAGCATTGCTCCTACAGTTTACCAGCAAAAAACAATACTTCTACAGTATATCAGAAATACCAAAAAGGCCAAGCAGCAAAGGCGCAAACTTTTCAAGCAAAAAATCATCAGCCAAGGCACAAACAGAAACGGCGGCAACATGCAAAAGAAAAGATTCAGGCAACAAGAAAAAGATTCGCACCAAAAAACGAAGAAATTCCAGAGCATGTAACAAATCAAGCATGATAAAAACAGAAAAGATCCAAACTTTCTCCAAAAAGAAGATTAAAAGGAAAACTCCATCGCAAAGTAAAAAACAATGAGGAAAATACGAAATGGGACTAACCTGGAGACGGAAGAAGCTTCGAGGAAGAGTGGAAGCGTAGAGATAAGGGCTGTCCAGAAAAACGCCAAGTGACGCCGCAAACACAAGAAAGCAGAAGCGCAAGCGAAAGACAGAGAACAGATGAGAGAAATAGAAAATGAGAGAGTAAAGGGAGAAGTTACGAAGAAGAAATGAAGAAGAGAAACCGTTTTTGATCGCGAAATTCAAAATAAAAGCCAAGAGAGAATGAAGGGCAAATTAATGCCAATTAAATGCGGATATTAAAACCGCTTGCGTTCCCAAAAAAAGCGCTAATACAAAAGCGTGCGCTTTTAGAGGAAAACATTCTATATTCAAAAAAGACTTTACAAAGAAAGGAATCGACAAATGCTTGAGTTCGACTTTAAGAAGGACCGAAGTCAAGGACTCGACCTCAAAAAGAAGATCGAGCTCAAGCAGGGGGCACTGCTCATACCCTGGGTCGAGCTATCCGACCTGGGATGATTCGAGATAAAGCGACCAACCTCTTCAGGTCAGACTATCCGACCTCTTCTCAAAGAGCTCGGCCAAATCGACAGGAGAGCCCAGTTAAAGGCCCAAATAGAGGAGCACGACCCGAATCCTAAGGCGGCTTAAGCCTATAGAGATGAAGGCGGTTCCGTTGGAAGATACGCTGACCTCAACTCAAAGATAAAGATAAGATAAGATAACTAACTTATCTTATCCAAAAGGTCACATCTCACCATTATAAATACACTGGAGCACCCAGGTATAACTCATACTCTGATTCTACATAACACCTGTTTAATACCCATGCTAACTTAAGCATCGGAGTCTCTTGCAGGTACCCCCCCACCCTTCGGTGATAGAGGATCAGCAGCACGTTCAAGTCCAAACAAGTCTGACGTACCAGCTCCGGTCACCATTCACCAACCAGATACATCGGTTCCGACCAGCATAGAAGATCTCGTCCGAGATCGACCTACAGTTTCAAGTAACCCTCGGAACAGCTTCCAAGTTCTTGGGGATGATTTGGGTAGCCTCTTTGAGCTTGTTCTTATTACAACTTCATGCTTTTAATATCTTGTCGGTCCTTATCTATCTTGGTACCCTTTCTTAGGTTTTCGATAGTGTTGGAGTCTTGTTGCTCGACCTCTTTGGATTGCCTTTATATTTCCTTCTTGTGGCTTTGATTCCTTTGAGGCTTCAGAAGTTATTTCTAGTAATCCTTCTTTGTTTGGGCCTTCTATGAGGTCTCTTTCTAGGTATTAATTTTTATAACTTTATTATTTTATGGATGCCGACTTCGTCATGTCAGGTCTTTCTAAGTTATTTTTGTAATCCTCTTTCTTGGACCTTGTTCAGGTCTCTTTCAGGGATTACTTCTATAACTTTTATGTTTTGGGCCGACTTCGCCATGTCGGGTCTTTCTAAGTTATTTTTGTAATCCTCTTTCTTGGACCTTGTTCAGGTCTCTTTCAGGGATTGCTTCTATAACTTTTACGTTTTGGGCCGACTTCGTCATGTCGGGCCCTTCTAAGTTATTTTTGTAATCCTCTTTCTTGGACCTTGTTCAGGTCTCTTTCAGGGATTGCTTCCATAACTTTTATGTTTTGGGCCGACTTCGTCATGTCGGGTCTTTCTAAGTTATTTTTGTAATCCTCTTTCTTGGACCTTGTTCAGGTCTCTTTCAGGGATTGCTTCTATAACTTTTACGTTTTGGGCCGACTTCATCATGTCGGGCCCTTCTAAGTTATTTTTGTAATCCTCTTTCTTGGACCTTGTTCCGGTCTCTTTCAGGGATTACTTCTATAACTTTTACGTTTTGGGCCGACTTCGTCATGTCGGGCCCTTCTAAGTTATTTTTGTAATCCTCTTTCTTGGACCTTGTTTCGGTCTCTTTCAGGGATTACTTCTATAACTTTTACGTTTTGGGCCGACTTCGTCATGTCGGGCCCTTCTAAGTTATTTTTGTAATCCTCTTTCTTGGACCTTGTTCCGGTCTCTTTCAGGGATTTACAGTAATCCTCTTTTATAGGACTGGCCAGACCTCTTTCTAGGGATTTACTTATAACTTGGGTTATTGTGACTGGTCCGACTTCTTAGCGTCGGCCAGTCTTTAAGTTATTTTTTAGCAATCCATTTTATTAGGACCTCGTCAGGTCCTTTCTATGGATCACTTTCGATAACTTCTTGTATTATTCTGTTTTCATCTTTGCCAATTTATAGAAATTGGGTTTAATCCTCGCTTGGTCGACCTTTTGATGAATTTGGTTTTCATCTCTGTTGGTCTTTATCGCGATCGTGCAGGGAATTCGATTTTCACTTTCTGCCTCTGTCACTTTATAATCGGACGATGAGTGTTTCATATTAATGCGGCTTGAAAATTTGTAGAATATCTAAACATATTTTATTCAAAAGAAAATGCAAATATACATGTGGAAGCTTTATCCCTCTAAGTTGGGCGATTTATAGGTCTTGGCTTGGCGCCTCATTAAAAAACCTTTTCAGGAAAAAGAGTGCGCCTTGTCCTAAGATCCTTTTTCATCCCTAACTATAGTACCTTCTTAGGTTGCAGGCGTGCCATGACCTAGGAAGCTCTCATCCATCGAGTTCGAACAGTCTGTAGTAGCCATTTCCCAGTACTTCTACGACTCGGTAGGGTCCTTTCCAGTTTGCTGTCAGCTTTCCTTCTCCAGGTCGAGTTGTTCCGATATCATTTCGGATTAGGATGAGATCATTTTCAGCGAAACCTCGTGGCACTACCTTTTGATTATATCTCGAAGCCATTTGATGTTTTAGTGCTTCTTCCCTGATCCGAGCTCTTTCTTGAACTTCCGGGAGTAGGTTGAGTTCTTCCCTTTGAAGTTGGGAGTTAGCTTGTTCATTATAGTGGATCACTCTAGGCGACCCTTCTTCAATCTCTACTGGGATCATTGCCTCCATTCTGTATATTAATCGGAAGGATGATTCCTTTGTGGTGGAATATGGCGTTGTTCGATATGCCCATAGGACTTGTGGGAGCTCCTCATCCCAAGCTCCCTTTACGTCCTGTAATCTTCGTTTTATCCCGGCCAATATGACTTTGTTGGCAGCTTCGGCTTGTCCATTGGCTTGGGGATGTTCTACAGAAGTGAATTGTTGTTTTATGTTCAAGTCAGCCACTAACTTTCTGAAGCCTGCATCTGTGAATTGGGTGCCATTGTCTGTGGTGATGGAGTATGGAACCCCAAACTTCGTGACAATGTTCCTATATAGGAATTTTCGACTTCTTTGAGCAGTGGCATTAGCTAGGGGTTCTGCCTCGATCCACTTTGTAAAGTAGTCTACGCCTACTATAAGGAATTTAACTTGTCCTGATCCCTGAGGGAAGGGTCCAAGAAGGTCGAGTCCCCATTTTGCAAATGGCCATGGTGAGGTCACGCTGATGAGTTCCTCTGGTGGGGCGATGTAAAAGTTGGCATGTTTCTGGTATGGTAGACATGTCTTTACAAACTCTGTAGCTTGCTTTTGTAGTGTTGGCCAATAAAATCCTGCTCGGAGTACTTTTTTGGCGAGAGCTTGTGCTCCGAGATGATTGCCACAAATGTCACTGTGTACTTCTTCTAGAACTTCCTTTGTGTTGGGAGTCGGCAGACATTTTAATAATGGGATTGAGATCCCTCTCATGTATAGAGTATTGTTTATGATAGTGTAATGTTGTGCCTCTCGTTTTAACCTCTTTGCCTCCTTTTCGTCTGTAGGGAGTGTTTCTGTTTTGAGGTAGTTAATTATGGGAGACATCCATCCTTGATCCTGACCTGTTATGGCTAGGACTTTTTCTTCTTCTGAGATTGATGGACTCTACAGTATTTCTTCGATGAGGCTTCTATTGTTGCCTCCTGGTTTGGTGCTGGCTAACTTTGAGAGTGCATCAGCTCGGGCATTCTGTTCTCGGGGTATGTGACGGACCTCATATTCTCCGAGTTGTTCCCTGATTTTGTCCAAGTACTTTTTCATGGTGGGGTCTTTGGCTTGGTAGCTCCCTGCTATTTGTGAAGTGACTACTTGTGAGTCGCTGAATATGGTAAGCTTTTGAGCTCCGATCTCCCTGGCCAACTTCAAACCAGCTAGTAGTGCCTCATATTCCGCTTGATTGTTTGAGGCAGGGAACCCGAATTTAAGGGAGAGTTCAATTTGAGTCCCTTGGTTGCTTTCAATTATCACACCCGTGCCACTTCCATTTTTATTTGAGGAACTGTCCACGTAGAGGTTCCATTCTGTGGGGGTTTCCGGAGTGTTTGTAAATTCTGCAATGAAGTCGGCCAGATATTGTGATTTAATGGCTGTCCGAGCTTCGTATTGAAGATCAAATTCAGACAACTCGACGGCCCACTGCGAGATTCTACCTGCTAAGTCCGTTTACTGTAAAATCCACTTTATGGGCTGGTTGGTCCGAATCCTAATGGTGTGAGCTTGGAAGTATGGACGAAATCACCGAGATGTTAGTATGAGGGCATAGGCAAATTTTTCTATATTTTGGTAGTTCAGCTCGGATCCTTGTAATGCTTTACTGATGAAGTATACGGGTTGTTGCCCACTGTCGTCTTCTCGAACTAGTGCTGAGGCTACTGCTCGACTTCCTACCGCGAGGTACAATATGAGTGGTTCTCTTGAACTCTTGGAAGGCTTGCTCGCACTCTGTTGTCCATTCAAACTTTTTTTCTTTCCTTAGAGTAGTGTAGAATGGGAGAGATCTTATTGCCGATTCGGCTAGAAATCTGGACAAGGATGCCAACCTCCCGTTGAGTTGCTGCACCTCTTTGACGCAAGTCGGGCTTTTCATGTCGAGTATGGCCCGGCATTTATTCGGATTTGCTTCGATTCCTCTTTGTGTGAGTATAAAACCCAGGAATTTGCCAGCTTCTACTGCGAAGGTGCATTTTGCAAGATTGAGTCGCATGACATGCCTTCTTATAGTGTTGAACACTTGGGTTAGGTCGGACAATAGCGTCTCTTCACTTTGTGTCTTTATTAACATGTCGTCCACATAGACCTCCATGATTTTTCCGATATGATCCAAAAAGACTTTATTCATTAACCTTTGATAAGTAGCTCCCGCGTTTTTAAGACCAAAAGGCATTACGATGTAGCAGTAGTTTGCTTTTGGGGTTAGGAATGAGGTTTTTTCTTGGTCGGGTGGATGCATTGGGATTTGATTGTATCCCGAATATGCGTCCATGAACGAGAGGTATTTATATCCGGAGGAGGCATCCACCAGGGCGTCGATACTTGGGAGTGGATAAGGATCTTTTGGGCAGGCTTTATTGAGATCAGTGTAGTCGGTGCACATTCGCCATTTCCCATTTGATTTTTTCACCAAGACGACGTTAGCTAGCCATAGTGGGTACTTGACTTCTCTTATGAATTCTGCCTCCAATAAAGCTTGTACCTGCTCTTCCACAGCTTGGGATCGTTCTGGTCCGAGCTTTCTCCGTCTCTGTTGTGCTGGCTAAGATCCTGGATAGACCGCCAATTTGTGGCACATTAATTTGGGGTCTATGCCTGGTGTTCCGAGGGTTACCTGAAACTGTAAGTCGATCTCGGACGAGATCTTCTGTACTGGTCGGAGATGACGTGTCCGGCTAGTAGGTGGCGGCCCGAGCTGTCGTATCCGATTTGTTAGACTGGCTGCACTGCTGATCCTTGGTCACCGGAGGGTGGGGTACCTGCAAGAGACTTTGATGCTTAAGTTAGCATGGGTATTAAACAGGTTTTTAGTAGAATCAGAGTATGAGTTATACCTGGGTGCTCCAGTGTATTTATAATGGTGTAGAGTGACCTTTTTAGATAAGATAAGTTAGTTATCTTATCTTATCTTATCTTTAAGTTGAGGTCAGCTTATCTTCAAGGGAACCGCCCTTATCTCTATAGGCTTGGATTGCCTTTGGATTTGGGTCGTGTTCCTCTATTTGGGCCCCTTACTGGGCTTTCCTGTCGATTTGACCGAACTCTTTGAGAAGAGGTCGGATAGTCTGACCTAAAGAGGTTGGTCGCTTTGTTACTGAACATCCCGGATCGGATAGCTCGACCCAGGGTGTGAACACCTGGCATGTCTGCAGCTTTCCATGCAAAGAGGTCGACGTTATCTCGTAAGAACTATACGAGTAATTCTTTTATATCTCCTCTTGGAATCGTACCAATATTGGTTGTTTTGTCTGGGGTGTCTCCGATCTGGATTCTCTCTACTTCACCTTCGGGTTGTGGGCGGAGTTCTTCCCGCCTCTGAACTCCCCCTAGTTCAATTGCGTGGAATTCCTCTCCTCTGCCTCTGAGGTTTAGACTTTCATTGTAACAGCGACGCGCTATCTTCTGATCTGCTTTTATTGTAGCTATTCCTTCTGCAGTTGGGAATTTCATGCATAAATGTGGAGTTGAGACTATTGCGCCGAGTTGATTCAATGTTGTCCGACCTATTAAGGTATTGTAGGCTGAACTCACATCGACCACGATGTAGTCTATCTTGAGTGTTCTGGATTGATTTCCTTTTCCGAAAGTAGTGTGTGGTGAGATGTATCCAAGTGGTTGAACTGGGGTGTCTCCCAATCCGAACGGACTGTTTGGATATGCTCTAATTTCTTTTTCTTCCAGACCGAGCTTGTCGAAGGCAGTTTTGAACAAGATATCGGCGGAGCTCCCCTGGTCTATCAGTATGCGGTGGAGATTTGCGTTTGCCAGTATAATAGTGATGACCATGGGATCATCATGTCCTAAGATGATACCGGATGCGTCATCTTTGGTGAAAGTGATTGCGGGGATGTCGAGTGCTTCTTCTTTTCCCTCAACATGATATACTTCTTTGAGATATCTTTTGCGAGATGACTTGGAGATTTCTCCTCCCGTAAATCCGCCGTGTATCATATGGACGTGTCTTTCTGGTGTACGAGGTGAACGTTCGGTTCGTCCGACATCTTCGTCTCTTCTTCTTTTTCTTTGTTCATCGTCTCGGGTGGCCAGGTACCGATCTAGTTTTCCCTCTCTTACTAATTTTTCTATGACATTTTTTAAGTCAAAACATTCGTTGGTGGAATTCCCGCGGATTCGATGATATTCGCAATATTCGGTCCAATTTCCTCCTCCTTTTTTGCCTTTGAGTGGCCGGGCTGGGGGTATTTTTTCAATGTGGCAAACTTTCCTGTAGACATCCACAAGGGACACCCAAAAAGGGGTGTAATTGTGGTATTTTTTTATTTTTTCCCCATGTCGATCTTCCTTCTTTTTGGACTCTTTATCCTTATCCCGGGAGGGATAGGTGAATCCAGATTTTGAGGTCTCTCCTAGTCGAGAGTTTTCCTCCATGTTGATGTACTTTTCTGCTCGTTCTTGTACTTTATTCAGAGATGTGGGGTGTTTTTTCGATATAGATTGACTAAAAGGTCCCTCTCGCAAGCCATTGATGAGGCCCATAATGGCAACCTCTGTTGGTAGGCTTTGTATGTCCAGGGATGTTTTGTTGAATCTTTCCATGTAACTGCGAAGACTTTTCCGATCTCCTTGCTTAATTTCTAATAGACTTGGGGCGTGTTTAGCCTTATCTTTTTGGATGGAGAATCTGGCCAGAAACTTTTTGGCTAAGTCATCGAAGCTTGAGATGGACCTAGAAGGTAGATTATCGAACCATCTGATTGTCGTCTTTATTAAAGTAGTTGGAAAGGCTTTGCAGCGAACTGCATCTGAGGCGTCGGTGAGATACATTCTACTCCTGAAATTGCTGAGATGATGGCCCGGATCTGTAGTGCCATCGTACAAAGTCATGTCCGGAAGTTTGAAATCCTTTGGGATTTTGGTCTTCATGATCTCCTTGGTGAATGGATCTTGGTCCTTGCGGGAGTTATCCTCATGAGAGGATCGATTAGCTTTGGCCTTGAGATCGGCTTCGATTTTTAGGAGTTTGTCCTCCAGTTTCCGACGTCGTCTTATTTCCCTTTGTAGGTTTTTCTCAGCTTCTCGCTGATGTTCCGCCTCTTTTTCGAGTTGCTTTAAGCGATCTTGAAGTGCCTCCATGGCTCCGACGGTTGATGAATCGTTGTTTTTGTTAGGTTGAGGAGTATCTTTTGGTGTAGTGTCCGCGTTCTTGTGCGGCGTTCTATCTTCTAAATCCGAATCGTGGTCGTTGTCATGGTCGTCCGCCATGGTGATGGGATGACTTCCAGGTTCCCCGGCAACGGCGCCAATGTTCCGAGGGTTACCTGAAACTGTAGGTCGATCTCGGACGAGATCTTCTATACTGGTCGGAGATGACGTGTCCGGCTGGTGGGTGGCGGCCGGAGCTATCGTGTCCGACTTGTTGAGCTGGCTACACTGCTAATTCTTCGTCACCGGAGGGTTGGGGTACCTGCAAGGGACTCCGATGCTTAAGTTAGCAAGGGTATTAACAGGTTTTTAGTAGAATCAGAGTATGAGTTATACCTGGGTGCTCCAGTGTATTTATAATGGTCGTGGGCTGTCCTTCTTAGATAAGATAAGTTAGTTATCTTATCTTCGGGTGAGGTTAGCTTATCTTTAAGGGAACCGCCTTTATCTCTATAGGCTTGGACTGCCGTTGGATATGGGTCGTGTTCCTCTATTTGGGCCCTTTACTGGGCTTTCCTGACAGTTTGGCCGATTTCTTTGAGAAGAGGTCGGATAGTCAGACCTGAAGAGGTTGGTCGCCTTGTCGCTAAACATCCCGGGTCAAACAGCTCGACCCAGGGTATGAATAATAGTCATACTCGAATGGACAGAATAAGGAACAAAAACATGAGAGAAAGTCAAGGTGTCACCTATTATTGAAATGATGGTGGAATATTGTCTTAGGTGGTATAAACATGTGGAGAGAAAACTAGCAGAACCTTTGGTTAGGAGGATAGATCAATGGTTCTGGGCAGAGAGGCACCTAAGAATACTCTAAATGAGGTGATCACGAGAAATTTAAGCCCAAATGAGCTTATTTCAGACACTATGAATGATAGGGTGCAAAGACACTATAAATGAGGTGATCAGGAGAAATTTAAGCCCAAATGAGCTTATTTCAGACACTATAAATGATAGGGTGCAAAGGCATTGTGGACCCATGTAGCCGACCCCACCTACCTAGTGGGACAAGGTTTTGTTGTTGTTTCTTAATTCTATATTTCTACTTCATATTCATTTATCCTGATATCCTTTTCAATTGATTCCTGATTTTTTAACTTTATGAGTAAAATACTTGCCCTAAAATTGGTTAATATAAATATAACGCTGTAAAGTTTATTAGAAACTGTATTCTTTGTATGATTGTGACTTCACTTTCATGGGGTTGGTTAGGTTGAGGCTTCTTGGTAAAGTCTTGTCAGCAGAGAGAGCTAATAATCCAATGGCAAGTGGCGAAAAGGCAGTGTAGCTCAGCTGGGAAAGGACTTTAAAGCGTCTGTGGTTAAAGATACAACTGTAACCAAAGCTATTAACGGAGATACAAAATCAGGATGTTTCCCTGTTGCTGAGCCAATTGCTGAAAGACTTGGTGTTGACTATCCATTTCCACCTCACCTTGAGTATGCTGACATTACAGTCTTTTGTATTTGTTGCTTTTTATTGCTTTAGGATTCCCTTGGCACTTAAATAGGTCAAGAAGATTAAATAAAAAACAGATTAATGAAAAGACATTAAAAAATCATAGTAGATTAAAAATCTGATTCTACTTATATGTTGTTGAGGCTGTGAGAGTATAGAATCGTGAAATTTTTCAATGAGAATTTCTTCAATCAAGTCTATATTTTGTATGTTCATTTAATTGCTCTCCCTCATGATTTTCATCTTTTTCAAGTCTCTCTTAACATCATGTTGTGTTTGGTGTTTACTTATTGCAGGCAATTTAAGAATAACATATTAGGCGAAGCAGAATGCCACTGCAACCTACAGTATCTTACAATTTGTATATTTGTTCTTCTATTTCACATGATGAAAAAAGATATAGATTATTATCTGGTGATGCATTGTAGCCATTTATTGCCCTAATGTTCAATTTAAAATGGAAACTTCAAATGATAACCACTGATAACTAACTTTGACAACTGTTATTTTAATCTATATTTTACTATTTTAGTGCTTTGCTGCTGAATACATGAATAGCTATGAATGATAATTATGTGTACTTATAGTATGTTGTCATGTATCCTACTTTTTAGTCGTAGAAAGTACGATGCATGGTTTTTGAACCATCTTTGCAGTGTGGTGTATAAAAATTTGGTTTGGTTTTGGTATACTGTAATCAAATTGGTCTAACAGGTATGCTTACCCTCCGCCAGATGAAAATATATTGACCAACATTGCCAATGCTCTGATTGCTGTTCCCCGATTTTACACTCAGGTTGTTCCAGTATTAACTGAGGATGCAAAAATTCATTGGTTTCTTTCTCTAGCACCTATGGAATTCTTTTTTTTTTTCATTTTATTTTATTTTTCTACTGAGTAGCAAATAGTGATCACAATTTTTCTACCTATCTAATATAGGTTCTACACTTAGTGAACAAAATGAACATTCCAGCTCCATTTCGTATGGCATTGCCAACACCGCCATTACCTCCACCCGTGCCAACACCACCACCTCCCCTTCCTCCGGTACCTTTTAAGCCTCAGTCTGCAGATCTATCAAGTGGTGAATCAAAGATGGAATCTTCAGAAGAGGTATCATCACCATTGCTTCCTTAGCTCTAATCCACTGCGATGTATATATGCAATGGAAAATGCTTAAATGCTTCAAATTCATGTAAAGCATTTATTTCATGCACGTCTTTTTTAATACCAACAAGAGTGTGTGTGTGTGTGTGTGTGTGTGTGTGTGTGTGTTTTCATTCATTATTCTTAAGTTGCCATAGGAAAGTAACAAAAAAGAATTTTAGGAGGTAGAGCCAACAACAAAAAAGACTAAGAAGCGTGCCAGGCGTGAGACAATTATTGGCCCTGCCATTGATAAAGATGTAGCTCATGAGGATGTTGGAATAAAACCAGTCAATTTAGTCCCAAAAGAAATCCCATTAATCAAGAAGAAGAACCCTGTTTTGTAGGTATTTGTTTACTTTCCATCTGATTGGTTCTTGTAGCATATTATTATAGCTTACAGTTGTTGCTTTTCTTGATGATTTTGCATATCAATATTGCTCCCAAAGAAATTAAGGATGAGTGTAAAAATGATGA
The DNA here is from genome assembly GCF_000816755.2 of Arachis ipaensis. Classification (NCBI taxonomy): domain Eukaryota; kingdom Viridiplantae; phylum Streptophyta; class Magnoliopsida; order Fabales; family Fabaceae; genus Arachis; species Arachis ipaensis. The sequence goes on along the minus strand of NC_029790.2, from coordinate 112,970,626 downwards.
TAGAAGTCAAGATTTACAGGAGCTAGAAAAAGATAGTCCAGATCCACATAAATTCTTGACTCCAGAAGAATTAGAGAGTAGAAAATTGCCTCCTGAAGAAATATTATCTCTTCCAATGTTTAAGGTTTGTACTTTGAATGTAGCTCAATATCTACACATTTTATTGCTAAGTCTCATCCTTCTAGGTGTCGAAGTGCTACATTCTAAATATAGTATCTGCCTGCTGGGTTGAAAACGATTCTCATCAATGCCATAAATATAATGATTTAACATATGTTCATTGAATGTAGTGGTACCTACACTGTTCTGGCAAGTTTTATTAAATAAACAAAATATATTTCACTTAAAAATCTATTGTTTTTATATTACATTAATTTTCTCAAGGAATTTCATGCGCATCATATTGTTGTATCTTGTATCTATTGTCGTTATATCGGCCTCCATTAAGTAATGTCTAGAAATTTTTTTGTGATAATTTGTTTCTAGTAAAAGACTATTTGTAGACAGACTTGCATATCTAACCAGATTATCATATTAACTGATCAAGTTTTTCCAGTTTTCCATTAGCATTTGCAAACTGTCTTGCCTCTATTATGGAAATTGGTAACTACTTTGTGAGATCAAGTGTTGAAATAAAGAATTGTGAGTAGCTTAAAATATCCCTGTCTTGATCTTACTGAAGCTACCTTTATAAGTTTTCCTGTATACAATCTCAAATTTGTTTCAAGTGACAAAATTCTTTGTTCGCCCACTTGTTTCATCATTTTGTGGTTAATCTAACAGAACTTGACAACTGCTAATTGTTCAATGCATCTAATCTGTTATATGCTCTGACATTTCTTTTTATTTGCTTTTTTCTCAACAAAAATTTCTTTTAATATGTGAATATTTTCTAGTGGTCACGTACTTGGATATTATGAAAACATTGTAGTGCGAAATTCCATGTGTAATGAATTTGTGTTTTTGAATTGATGGATGGTGCAGAACTATACCACTGAAAATCCAGCTCCTGTGTTGTATATTAAGAGTTTGGCAAAAGATGTGGTTGGTGAAGATTTTTTTTCATATTTGGTAAGCTGCTATACTTTTAGCTGATTCAGATTTGGTTTTATCAGTACATGATTTGTGTTTAGACTAGTACATACACTTCTAAAAAAAATAATAATTACCTTAATGAGCATCTGAGTAGCCTAAAATGAATAATAACTTTACCAAATATGTGACATAATGAGTTCATTATAACATAATTATCATTCGGATGTCAATTAAGTTCTGCATATGTCTTTTGCTATGGCAGGGTGCTTGTTTGGAAGTATTGAGACTGCCAAGTCTTGCCTTCATGTAAAACTGATGCAGGTAAGAGACCTTGATTGGCTTTTAAAACGGTATGAATTTCATTTTGGTGTTGATGCCATACAAAGAGACTTCCAAAACAAATATTCGTTGGTAGCATAAGCATGACTAAAATTAATGACTAGTTCTGAGTTTCAGGAAGGAAGGATGAGAAGTCAAGCATTTTTAACATTCCCATCAATTGAGCTGGCTCATCAGGGACTGGTATATTTCTCACAGCAGACTTGCTTTCCTGTGTTTTAATTTCTGATATGTGCAACATGATTTCGTTTTCTGATTTTCCATTACGATATTTTTTATTCATTTGTCATATAGTTCTTCCAGAATTTGCTAAACCATGAGATAGGGCGATCTTATTAAATGGTTTATATCACATACCTTTGGTTTCAGAATCTAGTGAATGGATATGTATTTAAAGGCAAGCCAATGATAATCCAGTTTGGTCGAAATCCTGGTGCCACTAAAGGAACTTGATTCTGTGGGCACAGGAGGGATGCACCACTAGTTTTGTGATCTCAGATCTGAGAATCGCATGAGGTCGTTTACTCATCTCCCCTTGTCTAAATGTAAAACGATAGATGGCTAATGCTGCACCTTTATGTCGACTGGGAGATGACTCCGCTTTGAACTACATAGCTCCAGACGACATTTTGGAATGTTTGTGATATAGCATTGATCTTGATGCTGCCATTTACATTTCTCATGGAAGGGCGATTCCAGGTTGTAAAAAGTTTACTTGTATGATGAATGATGTTAAGTTTCGCAAGATAGGTTTGTAATTTGGATTAAGGTTACTATATTTAAGCACTGATGGTATTGCTTGTTTCTATAGAATCCATTCTACAAAGGATAAGCCAAGTAGAATTGTTGTTTCTATAAGCCATCGTTAATTCGTTACTGGTATAGGAGACAACTGAGGAAACACTAAATAGATTCTAGATTCTGCACTTTGTGTGAGGATCATGTGGTTGGTTAAATTTAGCATACAAAACATGATGCCTAAATTGTAAATTTAGTAATATAGAGCTACCTCTTTAAATCTTTGCTTCTTATAGCTGGATAAATGGACCCATAACATTGTGGGAAAAGCACAGTGAGCAGAATATATTAAACCAAAATTGGGGAATAGTTTAGTTTTTTATGAATTCAGTTCTTCATTTTCCCATGATATCTTGTCTCCCTCTAAATAGAACTGATGCATTGATTTCTTGATGTTTTGATTGTTGAAATGTTTATAATGTCACATCACAAGACCACCATCGTAAATTTAAGAAATGCAAATGATTATTGCTTTCTTGTGATTTACTATATAAGTATAAATTATGACATGAATTTTTTGATAAATTTACAAATAAATTGCATTTATTTATTCTCACTATATAGCTATTACAAATGTAATTTATATTATCGGTGGAAGCCAGTGATTCTAAAGTAACTAAAAATAATTAAAATATATGAATTGCGAACATTTTTGTTTGTGTATAATTTTGTTTAAATGAATGATTGATATTTTATTAGAGTACGATAAGTGTCCTCGAAATATTCATGGCTTTCATTTTTCTTAGCAATAAAAATATCTTTCAATAATTTAAAAACGTGGATAAGTACTCATTTGTTAAGAGAAACATTTTCTATTATCGTGAATGTTTGATGTGGCAAATAGAATGACGACATGGCTAGCACACTATCCTAATTTAAAACACTAATTTTTTAAATTTTAATTAAAACAAACTCCAATTTTAAAATGATTCATGATGGTGATTCCCAAATCTTTTAGATTCTCAACACCACTCTTATCCTAAACTTCTAAAACCTTCTTTATAAATTATTAAAGGGTATTTTTACCGATATAAAAAATGGGAGTCATTTTTGTCAAGAACAGAATATTTTAAGAGCATTATTTCGAAAAGCATTTTTAGTGGTTAATCATTTTTCTTATAAACCATGTGTATATCATCTAAGTTATATAAAACTTTTTGACAAATGCAACTTGGTTACGAAAGCCAAGGTAGTTATCACTCCTGTCAATAATGGTGTCCTCACTTAAAACAATAGGTTTAGTTTACCAACCAGAGAAAAGAAAACAGGATTTATCTACAGACATGTTGAATGTACAAAATGTATAGAAAGACATCCACATTAGTAAAGAAGTGGCTTAACTTAGATGGCTAATTTGGCTCATCATTGAAAGAAAGGTTAAATAAGACACATACAAAATCAACCATCTACCTAACTCAGGGATCTTACACTACATAAAAAATCAATCTGAAGCAGAAACACTGTAAGGACCATTAGTGCCTGTTCTAACAATAACAAAGAGTCCTTCCTAATCTCTATCGACAACAACAGAACTTGTTGAGTCCAGCAACTTGAAAGTTTGAGCATTGCTCTTGTCAAGGTCATATGTGAATTCTGATAGGAGAAACATCCTCTCTGGATGAATAACGGAATCCATACCGGAGCACTTGATCTGTCATATGCAACGTTCTGTTGAAAGGAAAAATATTAGTACCAAAAATTAATGGCATTAAAAGGATGTCAAAAAATTAACGAAATATAAATATTGTAGCAAAAACTTGGGTCTAAAGACAACAGAAAAACAAATCACATAAACTAATTACCCGTTGCAAAAATAATTTAACAAAAAATAAAATAAAATGATAAAAAATTTAACTATGTTGACTGTTAAAGCATGGCCGTTAGTAGGTAATATCATCCGACTTCACCCATTGGGATAAGGTTTTTTTGTTGTTGTTGTTAGTTGGTAATATGCTTCAATAATAGAAGTTGCTCTACCTAGCAATTATAAATTACGATCTAATAGTAAATGCTCGATACTGCACACTGAATTCAGTAATTTTAATGCTATAGCAGATATTCTCTCCAATTGGGCTAACAAAAATGTAACTACCACTTGCAAAATGTAAAAGATCAGGACAACTCAAACACAATACCAACAGACAAACAACACTACATAAATTGAGATGGAAATCAATTGAGGTGGAACATCTCCGAGATTTCATTGACCAGATATGATTTAACCAGAAAAAATGATAGACTGATCAAGTGATAGTGCATCCATAACCTATTGTAGTTTATAAGAGTGCTCCATCTATGTGCATCTATCTCTGAAATGACAAGGCATGGCCACGTTGATAGCAAACATGAGAAGATCCTAACCCATAGTTGAACTACTAAAATCTATATATTAATAGTTTGACTTAAATAGCAAGGCATGGTATATTCCACACAACAATCAAGCCCTTGTCTTAAGGTAAGCCAGAGTATCCTATATGCTTATAATCAAAAACACTAAAATCCAAATCTACCTTAATAGTTCTGCTTAGAAGTTTCCTTGGACTTCTTTATGCATGAAAAAACTACCAAGATTCTCCCATCCTTCCCATAATATGTGCAACAACAATTTTCGCAAAAATATTCATATATATGTAAAAATAAAAATAGAGTACATAATCATTTCAAAAATCGTTAAATCTGCTTCTTCCCCCTCTTTTTAATGTTTTATTGACTATATTGCAAAAAAAAAATTTCGTGAAGCACAGACTAATCCTCTTCGGATAAAATACAACGCAATTCAATTGTTACTGTTCCGTGATAGCTAGGAGATGTTATAGTTGGTCCTTCAAATTAGTTCCATTATTTATTTATGATGGAACTGCTTGAACTTGAGAACGGGGGTTGAATCAAGTTGGCTCAAAAAAGAACATTTCAAGTTCTGTTTTTGCGGAAGCTGATTTTGCAGGAGATTTTTTCGTTTTGTCTCATACTCAGAAAAGAAACAGAGAAGGAAAGAAGAGAAAGAGGCCAGCATGTATCCTAGTTTGGATTCTAAGTGCCATGAATCCTATGTCCAGTCTCCACCACAACCATGGTGGAATTTCCACTCTAATCAACTGATCACAATTACCAATACTATTGAATTACAACCTAATTCAACTAGTATCTACCACTAAAATTTATTCACTAAAGCTTAGCTTCCCAAGTGTTGTTCCAACTTGGAAGAGGAACCTAAACAGATTCAAACTCATAAAGTGCTAACCCAACTTGGCAAAGAGAACTAGTCCTAGTTCAACAACTCAATTACACAGAATTTCAGTGGCTTTTTCATGCATCACTCTTGCCTTTTCTCTCATGGCTTTTTCTACTCACATATTCAGTCTTTTCTTAATACGAAAGATGACACAAGATAGCCATAACAAAATAAAATTAGAAATGAAGTTTTAGTAGAAGAAAAAGAATTCAGCTCAAGTGTTGAGATGATGCTCTTGAATGTGCTCTCTTTTTCTTACTATCAAATATTGAAGTGAGGCATTTCTTATAGAACTAGATTGCTCTTCTCATTGGTTCTTCCTTGCCTCTTCCAATTCCTTGTACTATCAACCCCTTGGAGCTGTCTCTGATTGCATGCAGTCCTTGCTCCATTCTGCTCCACTAACGCTGCTTGTTGGAGGGTTTGATCCACCAACCTCTGTTGTCCTTGGAGCTGCTGTCTTCCTTGGAATGCAAAGCACTTCCATTTTTAAGTCATTCCAACTACTGTCCATAGCTCTGCGTTTTTATTTTGCTCTTCCAAACTTTACTTTTGATCTTCTGCATTTTGATTTGTTGATGTCCTTGTAATGAGAGTGTCCCCATCTGTCCTTGTTTTTGTCTTGGTGTTACAGCTGTCCTTGTGTAATGCCAAATGTCCTTCTTGATTTTTCTTCCTTTTGTTCCCACCATTTGTATTTGGTGCTGCCTCTCTTGGCTCATGTACTGATTTGTTGCTCATTAGCAAGTAATAGGCTTAAGTGTTGGAGCTGTAACTCTTTAAGATGCTGAAGCAATACTAACTTGGGCTGAAGCAACATATAAATGGGCCTGCATCACTTAGCACACATATTAAATCAACTTGGGTTTTCACCCCAAATAATGTTTGTCATCATATATGAGTCCCAAAATCAAACTTAGCTCAACAATCTCCCCCTTAATAACATACATGATAAAAGAGGATAATTGAATTTAAAAAATTAATTTAAATGAGTTAAGAGAACTTTCCTTTAATCTCCCCCTTACTGTTAGCGTTTCTCCCCCTTAATCATGGCTTATATCTTCAAGTGGATAAAAATTAAAACAGCCAAGAATAATTTACCAAAGTAATATATCACAGCAACAATAACACAGAACATAGAGCAATTAATCACAGAGCAATTTAAAGTTAATCAAAGTAACACAGCAACAGATATCATTTAGCTTCATTGTCTGTGACCTAAGCCAATTCTAACTTTTCTTTTCTTTTCTTTTCTTTTCTCCCCTTTTTATCATCAAGGAGGAAAAAGACCCTGCAAAAATCTATTAGTGGCTAACCAAAAGAGTCATCAAGCAGTAGAGTAGTTATGGGTTACAGTCATCCAATTGAAAGAAAAATAAAAGAGTTCAAGTAAAACAGTCTAATTCACAGAAGAGATGAAAATATTCTAGGCATCAGAGTTTGAATCATTGGAGGCTTCATCGTCGTCTTTATTATCAGTATTTATAAGGCCAGCCTCTATGTCCTCCACATTAACCCTCAGAATTCGAATTCTCCCGTTTGTTTTCTTGAGAGCATTCTCTTTCATAACCTTATTCCTTTTACGCTCGGCTCCATAGTTGATGAGAAGGTCGGTGAGATTGACGAACTCTTGGAGCACATTTTTCATGATACCTGTCAGGACTCTGATCTTAGAGGAATCGAAAGTGGGAATTAGCGGATCTTCATCATGGGATGGAACTTCTGTGCCTTCATCAGTGTTGTTGCGCCTAGTCGCTATTTTTTTTTACTGCACCACCCCCTTTGATATAAAAGTTACAGTCTTTAGAAATCTCAGCCCCAAAATCAACATTATAATATTGAAAAATTTTAGTGAGCAGCATTGCATAAGGTATAGCATTTTTAGAACTAACACAAGCATGCATGTGTCTCACTAACAAGTAAGCAAAAGAAATTAGAATTTTGGAGAGAAGAGAAAACATAACCAATGTGTCATAGAAGGAGACTTGCTGAAAAGAACCACTCTGAGGTAGAATTATATGATTCACAATCCTGTGCAACTAGGCACGGACTGGACCAAGAGATTTATGAGTGAGAGTGGTACTTGCTAGGAGGGGAATGTTGACACAAACAGTTGCTAAGGCTTCAAAATACGACACATTGAGAGACTCGTCCCACTTACCAGAGGTGAACACATCAAGTTCTTTGCTAATGTGGTACTTGTCGAGAATGATTGTGCGACCTTTAACAAAGGATGCGATTCTTCCTTCCTTGTATGACAGGTTGCTATAGAACTGATTCACTAGATCAGGATAAACTTTTTCACGGATGGATAGGATGGGAATCCATCCTTGACATGCAAACAAAGGTGTAAAGTTTAAACCTTTTCTACGAAGTTTGTCTAGATTTACAAGTTTAGATGGATAGAGAATACGCTTATAAATATCCTTGCAGAAAAACATGTAGTTCATGAAGGAATTATAACGGCGACGATCAAAAGACTTTTTGGGAAAGTCAGCATAGAAGGATTTGTAGGCAATCAGATTGGAAAGTTTTGGTTCAGAAACAGAGTGAAGATGAAAGTCGATGGCTGTACCGTGACTGTGACGAGCATGGGATGATGGTAGCTCTTCGTCTTTTTCATGAAAGGGTCTCTTACCCCGGGAAGAACTGGGTTGAGATGAACTGGGCTGTGAAACATTAGGCGGAGTGGAGGTAGGACGAGGAGTAATGCCGGGACGGCGAGCTGTGGTCTTTGTGCGAGCCATTTCAGGAGAGTTATTTTGAGGAGAGGTGGGAGGAGAGTTGGTGGGAGATGGAGAAGGAGATGATTCAGTGTTTACTGAGATAGGAGTGGAGGGTTGAGAATGTAAAGAGTGAGCACCACTATGAGAGCCTCTGCGGACTGCTCTTTTCTTGCGAGTCATACTTATACGACACAGGTTAGTTTCAAAATGTGAGGAGTGGAGTGAAGGAGGAGTGGAGGAGTTGAGTGTGAAAGGATGCATGTAGTGGAGCATTAATATAGGCCTTGGGTAGTGTAAAGGTTTCATCTTGAAAAAGGATAAAAATAAAAACTTTGAGAACCTTTGAATTTTACAACTGTAACCACTGTAATTTCAATTTTAAAAAATTAATTTAAAATGCAAAGCAATTTGAAAGAAGGCCCAACATATAAAATAATGTTAAGTTTTGGGACCAAAACCAAATTTCTGAGATCCAAGTCCAGAGAGGGCCCAAGGTGCTTCAACTTAGGTGGCCCATTTGATAATAAACGGTCAAACACACCAGGTCCAGTAAGTCTAACGAGCCATCAACAAGTCCAGTTAGCTTCTCAATGAGTTAATGAAGCCTACTCATCATCTGCCCAAAATAATTTCATCTCGATCTATGAGACAAAATGCTTAAACCAGAATATCAGAAAAATTATATGAATTAAGAATGCCCAGTGCAGTTCTTAATTTGCAGAACCTCTCTTCTATTAATGGTTTAGTGAAAATATCAGCTAGTTAATTTTCAGATTTAACAAACTGAATATATAACTTTCCATTTTGCACATGTTCTCTTATAGAATGAAATCTAACTTCAATGTGCTTTGTTCTTGAGTGCAAAATAGGATTTTTTGAAATATTTATAGCACTCATATTATCACAAAATAATGAAATATTAGATACTTTCAGTTTATAATCTGCTAACTGAGTTTTCAACCATAGTAATTGAGAGCAACAAGAAGAGGCTGTAATATACTCAGCTTTGGCAGTGGATAGTGCCACTGTTGCTTGCTTCTTGCTTGACCATACATTGAATGATTTTCCAAGAAAGAAACACATGTCACTTGTACTTCTTCTATCAATTCTGTCCCCAACAAAATCTGTATCACAATAACCTACTAATTGAAAGGAATTAGTTTTGGGATACCATAAACCATAATTAGTGATACCAAGCACATATCGAATAATCCTCTTGACAGCTAAGATGTGAGATTCCTTGGGTTTTGATTGGAATCTTGAGCACACACCAACACTTTGTATGATATCAGGCCTTGAGGAGGTTAGATACATCAAGGAACCAATCATCTTTCTGTATCTTGTCTCATCAACATCTCTAGCATGTTCATTCTTGTCAAGCTTGATATTTGGATGCATAAGGGTTCCCATTGGCTTAGCACATTCCAGCCCAAATTTCTTGACAAGTTCCTTGGCATATTTTTCTTGATAAATAAAAATGCCCTCTGCAGTTTGCTTGATCTGCAAGCCTAGGAAGAAATTTAATTCTCCCATCATTCTCATATCAAATTCACTTGTCATTAGCTTAACAAAATCTTCACACAAAGTCTCATCAACTAAACCAAAAATAATATCATCAACATAAACTTGCACATGAATAAAATGATCATTGAAATTTTTAATAAATAGAGTGCTGTCAGTGGCTCCTCTTTGAAAATTATTTTTCAATAAAAATGAGCTAAGCCTCTCATACCAAGCTCTAGGAGCTTGTCTTAAACCATATAGGGCTTTAGCTAGTTTAAAAACATAGTTAGGAAATTTTTGTTTTCAAACCCAAGAGGTTGAGCCACATAGACCTCTCTATCTATTATACCATTGAGGAATGCACACTTTACGTCCATTTGAAATAGCTTGAAGCCGCAGTGAGCCGCATAGGCTAAGAGTAATCTAATGGTTTCTATTCGAGTTACAGGTGCAAATGATTCATCGAAATCAATCCCTTCCTCTTGATCATAGCCTTGAGCAACCAATCTTGCTTTGTTTCGAACAATGGTTCCATTTTCACCCAATTTATTTCTGAAAATCCATTTTGTGCTAGTGACTTTCTTTCCATTTGAGTGAGGCACTAAGGTCCAGACTTGATTCTTCTCAAACTGCTACAATTCCTCCTCCATGGCTAATACCCAAGATGGACCAGCAAGTGCTTCTTGGATATTTTGAGGTTCAATCTTTGATATAAGAGCTATGTTGTTGGATTCGGCTCTTTTCAAAGATGATCTAGTAGTCATTCCTTTGGAGGGATCACCTATTATGAATTCTTCAGGATAGATTCTCAGAAATTTCCATTCTCTAGGCCTTCTGGTTTAGGTTGAGGATTCAGGTTCCTCTTGATCAACAATTGCCTAAGCATCAGGATTTTCTGTTGCGACAGGAGATAATTCCAAATTGTCTCCTGCAGAATCAGTATTTTCGTTGCTTGCAAATGCAGTTTCTTGAGGATTCGAATTTTGTTGAACTGTCTCAGCATTTTTGGTCATTTCAACTTCCAAACCTGGACTATCATCTATACAAACACTAGGAATAGAGTTAGACTCACAGAATGTGACATGCATGGTCTCTTCAACAGTTTTGGAGTTCTTGTTATAAACTATAAGCTTTGTTATTTATGGAATAACCAAGAAATATATCTTTATGTGTTTTAGGATCAAATTTTCCCAAATTTTCTTTGATATTCAGTACAAAACACACGAAAGTAGTTAAAATTAAGTGGATGTCCTTTCCAAAGTTCATATGGAGTTTTATTCAAAAACTTTCTTATGAGAGTTCGATTTAAAACATAACAAGTTCTATTCACAGCTTCAGCCCATAAGAATTTGGGAACCTCATATTCACACAATATAGCTCTAGCCATTTCTTGTAAACTTCTATTTCTTCTTTCTACAACACCATTTTGTTGTGGTGTTCTTGGACATGAGAAGTTGTGTGATATGCCTAGTTTAACACAAAAAGATTTAAAGTGTTGATTATCAAATTCTTTTCCATGATCACCTCTAATTGAAATAATTTCTAAACTCTTTTCATTTTGAATCTTCTTGCTGAATTTTTCGAAAAAAGAAAATGCTTCATGTTTAAGAGCGAGAAAGAACACCCAACCAAACCTAGTGTAGTCATCCACAATAACCATTCCATAATTTTTTCCTCCAAGACTTTGAGTTCTAGTTGGTCCGAACAGATCAAGATGCATCAGCTCCAATGGTTTCTTAGTTGAGACATCTTCCTTGGATCTAAAAGAGGTTTTTGTTTATTTACCCATTTGATAAGCATCACAAGTGATGTCTTTATCAAATTTGATGTTAGGAGGACCTCTTACTAAGCCCTTTTTAACAAGTTTAGAGATTTGGAACATACTAGCATGTCCTAATCTCTTATGCCACATCTATTTTTCAAATTCCATTGAAGAGAAACAAGTCACATTTTAAACTTTAAGATCATCTAGTGTGAGACATAAACATTGTCACTTCTTTTTGTAACAAATAAAACAACCCCTGTTTTCTCATTAATGACCATACAATCTACTTTCCTAAAGGTTACAACATATCCAAGGTCACACAATTGACTTATGCTCAATAGGTTATGCTTTAATCCATCTACTAAAAAGACACTATCAATGCAAGTAGAAAAATCTTTGCCAACCTTACCAATGGCAATTATTTTACCTTTACCATTATCTCCAAAAGTGACAAATCCTCCATCATACTTGTTGAGTTTGATGAAGAAAGTATCCTTTCCGGTCATATGCCTTGAACATCCACTATCAAGATACAACATGTCCAATTTCTTCTTGGATGTAAGACAAACCTGCAAGTTCTTCAATTGACCTTAGATATCCAAATCCATTTGGATCCTCTTATGTGAAATCTTGTTGGTTGCCCAAGAGCATTATAATCATGAACAACTTTATATAATTTACTATCATTACCAAAAGACCTTAGAAAGATGAAGCATTGTTGAGGATCATGACCTTTTCTATTGCACTTATAGCAATGGTTCTTACTCATTGATTTTTTAAGTTTACTGAAAATTTTGGTTTGAAAATCTTGGAAGAGGAAGCTTCAGATTTTTTAACATTTTGTTTGAAAACAGCCTTACTTTCCTCTTTGAATCCAAGTCCAAATTTTTCACCACTAAATCTCTGACAAGCAAGTAATTTATCAAGATTTTGTGAACCTTGAATAAATTTTGCTAAGTCTTCATTAAAGTTTTTAATTTGTTCATTCAACCTTTTATTTTTAGCAATCAAATTAGTGGAGGCAGTGACCGTATGCTTGAGTTTGAATATGTTTAATTCAGCTCTTAAAGCATTGTTTTCTTCTTTTAAAGAAATTTCATCACAAGCTTCGGTTGCCTTTACTTTTTCTAGTAAGAAATCGTTTTCATCTCTCAATGCTTCATTATCTTTCTTGTATTTAACATATTTTTTTAAGAGTTTCTTAGAGTTCACAGTAAAGTCTTTGATAATGTAGTGCAATTCATCAATAGATAGGTCAGAGAGATCTACCTCATCTTCATCATCGTGATCAGCCATCAAGCATAGTTGAGCCTTTTGATCTGAGTCTTCAAAACTGGTGTCATTTTCCAAGTCTTTCTATGCTTTCATCATCACTTTCTTTTGGTCCTTCTTTGATTTTTCGCCTTTCCTTAATTGAGGACAATCTGACTTGAAGTGACCTGGTTCCTTGCAATAGTGACATGTGAACTTGGCTTGATCCTTCTTGAAATTTTTAGATGAATAACTTCCTTTGCCTTTGTTTTTTAATCTCAGTAATCTCCTCATTTTTCTAGCAAAGAGCACCATTTTTTCATCCGAGAAACTGTCATCAGATTCTTCTTCTTTGGTTGTCATTCTTGATTTCAGTGCTACACTTTTCTTCTTGTCATCTTTGTCTTGAGACATGTGAGTAGTTTTATAGGCCAGCAGCATGCCTGTTAGCTCATCATAGGTGATTTTTATCAAATCATTTCTTTCAGAGATGGTTGTGCTTTTTACTTCCCACTTCTTCGTAAGACTCCTTAAGATCTTCCTTACCAAGGTTTCTTCAGAATAGCTCTTTCCCATGGCATCCAGATTGTTGATGATTATTGAGAACCTTTCGAACATTTGATCGATGCTCTCTTCCTCATTCATATTGAACATTTCATACTCCTTCATCAGCATATCAATTCTGGTCTCCCTTACTTGTTTAGTACCTTCATGGGTGAGTCTGAGCTTGTCCCAGATTTGTTTAGCTGTCTTGCACCTTGAAACTTTTCTGTATTCTTCAAAACTGATTGCGCAGTGCATTAGGTTGATTGCCTTTGCATTGAGTTCAAACTTCTTCTTTTCTTCCTCTGTCCACTCATTGTCTTCTTTAGCCACAACTTCTCCATCAGCATTTTGCTTAGTTGGAACGTCTGATCTATTGAGAATAATCTTCCAAATGTTGTAGTCGATTGACTGCACAAAGATTCTCATTCTCTCTTTCCAGAAGGAATAGTTACTGCCATTGAAGTAAGGAGGTCTATTATTCGACTATCCTTCAGTGAGAGTGTACGCCATGATGTTAGGACCCATATTGTTGGCCATGGATCTTTGCTCCAAGCTGTGAAGCTTGACTCCTTGAGACCTTGCTCCTGATACCAATTGATAGAACTGTTGAACTTGAGAAAGGATGGTTGAATCAAGTTGGCTCAAAAATAAACGTTTCAACTTCTATTTTTGCGGAAGCTAATTTTGCAGGAGATTTTTTTGTTTTGTCTCATACTTAGAAAAGAAACAGAGAAGGAAAGAAGAGAAAGAGGCCAACATGTATCTTGGATCAGATTCTAAGTGTCATGAATCCTACGTCCAGTCTCCACCACAACCATGGTAGAATTTCCACTATAATCAACTGATTACAATCACTAATACTATTGAATTACAACTTAATTCAACTAGTATCTACCACTAAACTTTCTTCACCAAAGTTTAGCTTCTCAAGTGTTGTCCCAACTTGGAAGGAGAACCTAAACAGATTCAAACTCACAAAGTGCTAACCCAACTTGGCAAGGGGAACTAGTCCTAGTTCAACAACTCAATTACACAGAATTTCAATGGCTCTTTCATGCATCACTCTTGCCTTTTCTCTCATGGCTTTTTCTACTCACATATTCAGCCTTTTCTCAATACAAAAGATGACACAAGATAGCCATAACAAAATAAATCATAAATGAAGCTCTAGTAGAAGAAAACGAATTCAGCTCAAGTGTTGAGATGATGCTCTTGAATGTGCTCTCTTTTTCTTGCTATCAAATGTTGAAGTGAGGCATCTCTTATAGAATCAGATTTCTCTTCCCATTGGTTCTTCCTTGCTCCATTCTGCTCCACTAACGCTGCTTGTTGGAGGGTCTGATCTACCAACCTCTGTTGTCCTTGGAGCTGCTGTCTTCCTTGGAATGCAAAGCACTTCTATTTTTGAGCCATTCCAACTGCTGTCTATAGCTCTGTGTTTTTGTTTTACTCTTACAAACTTTACTTGTGATCTTCTGCATTTTGATTTGCTGATGTCCTTGTGCTGAAAGTGTCCCCAACTGTCCTTATTTTTGTCTTGGTGTTACAGCTGTCCTTGTGTAATGCGAAATGTTCTTCTTGATTTTTCTTTTTCTTTTTTACTGATTTGTTGCCCATTAGCAAGTAATGGACTTAAGTGTTGGAGCTGTAACTCTTTAAGATGTTGAAGCAATACTAACTTGGACTGAAGCAACATATAAATGGGCCTGCATCACTTAGTACACACATTAAACCAACTTGGACTCTCAATCCAAATAACGTTTGTCATCATATATGAGCCCCAAAATCAAACTTAACTCAACAATCTCCCCCTTGATAACATACATGATAAAAGAGGATAATTGAATTTAAAAAATTAATTTAAATAAGTTGAGAGCACTTTCCTTTAATCTCCCCCTTACTATTAGCATTTCTCCCCCTTAATCATGGCTTATATCTTCAAGTGGATAAAAATTAAAATAGCCAAGAACAATTTACCAAAGTAATATATCACAGCAACAATAACACAGAACATAGAGCAATTAGTCACAGAGCAATTTAAAGTTAATCAAAGTAACACAGCAACAGATATCATTTAGCTTCATTGTCTGTGACCTAAGCCAATTCTAACTTTTCTTTTCTTTTTTTTCTTTTATTTTCTTTTCTTCCCTTTTTATCATCAAGGAGGAAAAAGACCCTACAAAAATCTATTAGTGGCTAACCAAAAGAGTCATCAAGCAGTAGAGTAGTTATGGGTTACAGTCATCCAAATGAAAGAAAAATAAAAGAGTTCAAGTAAAACAGTCTAATTCGCAGAAGAGATGAAAATATTCTAGGCATCAGAGTTTGAATCATTGGAGGCTTCATCGTCGTCTTTATTATCAGTAGTTATAAGGTGGTGCACAAAATTGTGATCTCAGGCAACGGTGCCAGAAACTCTATACACACGTCTTAATAAATCGTTTTTCATTCACAACTTCGATACAACTAACTAGCAAGTGCACTGGGTCATCCAAGTAATAAACCTTACGTGAGTAAGGGTCGATCCCACGGAGATTGTTGGTATGAAGCAAGCTATGGTCACCTTGTAAATCTCAGTCAGGCGGATATAAAATAGTTATGGAGTTTTCAAAAATAACTAATAAATAAATAGACATAAAATAAGGATAGAAACACTTATGTAATTCATTTGTGAGAATTTCAGATAAGCGTATAGAGATGCATTCGTTCCTCTGAACCTCTACTTTCCTGTTGTCTTCATCCAATCAATCTTACTCCTTTCTATGGCTGGCTTTATGTAAGGACATCACCGTTGCCAATGGCTACTTTTAATTCTCTCTGGAAAATGGTCTGATGCGCTGTCACTGCATGGCTAATCGTCTGGAGGCATCACCCTTGTCAATGGCTGCATCCTATCCTCTTATGAAAATGGTCCAAATGCTCTGTCACAGCACGGCTAATCATCTGAGGTTCTCGATCATACTGGAATAGGATTCACCCTCCTTTTGCGTCTGTCACTACGCCCAGCACTCGCGAGTCTGAAGTTCGTCACAGTCATTCAATCCCAGAGTCCTACTCGGAATACCACAGACAAGGTTTAAACTTTCCAGACTCTCATGAATGCTGCCATCAATCTAGCTTATACCACGAAGATTCTGATTAAGAGATCCAAGAGATACTCATTCAATCTAAGGTAGAACGGAAGTGGTTGTCAGGCACGCGTTCATAGGGAATGATGATGATTGTCACGTTCATCACATTTAGGTTGAAGTGCGAATGAATATCTTAGAAGCGGAATAAGTTGAATTGAATAGAAAAAATAGTAGTACTTTGCATTAATCTTTGAGGAACAGCAGAGCTCCACACCTTAATCTATGGAGTGCAGAAACTCTACCGTATGAAAATACATAAGTGAAAGTTCCAGGCATGGCCGAATGGCCAGCCCCCAAAACGTGATCACAGGATCAAAATACAATCCAGGATGATCCGAAGATGAGCTTTGGACCTTGACTTTAACCGCTCAGTCTCAAGTTTTCACTTGACACATTCACGCCACAAGCACATGGTTAGGGACAGCTTGATTTAGCCGCTTAGGCCAGGATTTTATTCCTTTAGGCCCTCCTATCCACTGATACTCAAAGCCTTGGGATCCTTTTTATCTACCCTTGCCTTTTGGTTTTAAGGGTTACTGGCTTTTTGCTCTTGCCTCTTGGTTTTAAGAGCTTTTGGCTTTTTATGCTTGCTTTTTCTCTTTTTTTTTTTCGCCTATTTTTTTTTCTGCAAGCTTTGTTCTTTGCTGCTTTTTCTTGCTTCAAGAATCATTTTTATGATTTTTCAGATTATCAAATAACATGTCTCCTTGGCATCATTCTTTCAAGAGCCAACATATTTAACAGTCTTAAACAACAAATTCAAAAGATATATGCACTGTTCAAGCATTCATTCAGAAGACAGAAAG
>NC_029790.2:112950140-112953359 GCF_000816755.2 Arachis ipaensis | reverse complement strand
TCTTCTCCAATCATGATGCTATGGATCATGATGGCCCGATCCACAGTAACTTCAGATTGGTTGCTAGTGGGGATGATGGAGCATTGTATGAATTCTAACCATCCTTTAGCTACAGGCTTGAGGTCCAGTCTTCTTAATTGAACCGGCTTGCCTTTGGAGTCAATTTTCCATTGAGCTCCTTCCACACATATGTCCATGAAGACTTGGTCCAACCTTTGATTAAAGTTGACCCTTCTAGTGTAGGGGCGTGCATCTCCTTGCATCATAGGCAAGTTGAACGCCAACCTCACATTTTTCGGACTAAAATCTAAGTATTTCTCCTGAACCATTGTAATATAATTCTTTGGGTTTGGGTTCTTACTTTGATCATGGTTCCTAGTGATCCATGCATTGGCATAGAACTCTTGAACCATTAGGATGCCGACTTGTTGGATGGGGTTTGTTAGAACTTCCCAACCTCTTCTTTGGATTTCATGTCGGATCTCCGGATACTCATTTCTCTTGAGTTTGAAAGGGACCTCAGGGATCACCTTCTTCTTGACCACAACATCATAGAAGTGGTCTTGATGAGCTTTGGAGATGAATCTTTCCATCTCCCATGACTCGGAGGTGGAAGCTTTTGTCTTTCCTTTCCCTTTTCTAGAGGATTCTCCGGTCTTGTGTGAAAATGAGGAAGAATGGAGGGCTATATATAGTGGGGGGAGAGGGTGTTAGGTTCGGCCATTTAGGGTGGGTTGGGTGGGAAATTGATTTTGAATTTTGAAGGTAGGTGGAGTTTATGAGGTAGGTTTATGGGGAAGAGTGGATGGATGTGAGTGGTGAAGAGGTGATGGGGAAGAGAGATTGAGGTCATTGGTGAAGGGTTTTGGGGAAGAGTGTGTATGGGATTGTGTGAAAGAGGGGTGAGAAGAAGTGAGTGGAGGTAGGTGGTGATCCTGTGGGGTCCACAGATCCTGAGGTGTTCAAGGATATACAACCTTGCACCAAATTAGGCATGCAAAATACCCTTGCACACAACTCTGGGCGTTCAGCGCCAGATTGGTGCTTGTTCTGGGCGTTGAACGCCCATTTGTTGCCCATTTCTGGCGTTGAACGCCAGAACCATGCTTGTTCTGGGCGTTCAGCGCCAGCTCTTCTCCAGGGTGCAATTCTGACGTTCAAACGCCTAGATGCTGCCCATTTTGGGCATTCAGCGCCAGAACCATGCTCTGTTCTGGCGTTGAACGCCAGTCAGGTGCTTCTTACTGGCGTTTAAACGCCAGTAAGGTCTTCCTCCAGGGTGTGATTTTTTTTTTGCTGTTTTTGATTCCGTTTTCAATTTTTATATTTATTTTGTGACTCCACATGATCATGAACCTAATAAAACATGAAAGAACAATAAAAATATAATTAGATAAAGATTGGGTTGCCTCCCAACAAGCGCTTCTTTAATGTCAATAGCTTGACAGTGGGCTCTTATGGAGCCTCACAGATGTTCAGAGCATTGTTGAGACTCCCCAACACCAAACTTAGAGTTTGGATATGGGAGTTCAACACCAAACTTAGAGTTTGACTGTGGGGGCTATGGTTGACTCTGTTTTGAGAGAAGCTTTTTATGCTTCCTCTCCATGTTTACAGAAGGATGACCTTGAGTTGCAAACACAAGGGAGTCCTCATTCATTTGAAGGACTAGTTCGCCTCTGTCAACATCAATCACAGCTCTTGCTGTGGCTAGGAAGGGTCTTCCAAGGATGATGGATTCATCCTCATTCTTTCCAGTATCTAGGACTATGAAATCAGCAGGGATGTAAAGGCCTTCAACCTTTACTAACACGTCCTCTACTTGTCCATAAGCCTGTTTTCTTGAATTGTCTGCCATCTCTAATGAGATTTTAGCAGCTTGTACCCCAAAGATTCCCAGTTTCTCTATTACAGAGAGGGGCATGAGGTTTATCCCTGAACCAAGGTCATACAGAGCTTTTTCAAAAATCATGGTGCCTATGGTATAAGGTATTATGAACTTTCCAGGATCCTGTTTCTTCTGAGGCAATGTCAGTTGATCCAGATCACTCAGTTCATTGATGAACAAGGGAGGTTCATCTTCCCAAGTCTCAATGCCAAATAATTTGGCATTCAGATTCATGATTGCACCAAGGTACTTGGTAACTTGCTCTTCAGTAACATCCTCATTCTCTTCAGAAGAGGAATACTCATCAAAGCTCATGAATGGCATAAGGAGGTTTAATGGAATCTCTATGGTCTCTAGTTGAGTCTCAGATTCCTTTGGTTCCTCAAAGGAAAACTCCTTATTGATCACTGAATGTCCCAGGAGGTCTTCCTCCTTGGGATTCACGTCCTCCTCCTCTTTTGTGGTTTCGGCCATGATGGTTATTTCAATGGCCTTGCACTCTCCTTTTGAATTTTCTTCTGTATTTCTTGGGAGAGTACTAGGAGGGATTTCAGTGATCCTTTTACTCAGCTGGCCCACTTGTGCTTCCAAATTTCTAATGGAAGACCTTGTTTCATTCATGAAACTCACAGTGGCCTTAGATAGATCAGAGACTAAGTTTGCTAAATTAGAAGTGTTTTGTTCAGAGTTCTCTGTCTGTTGCTGAGTGGATGATGGAAAAGGTTTGCTGTTGCTAAACCTGTTTCTTCCACCATTATTAAAGCCTTGTTGAGGCTTTTGTTGATCCTTCCATGAGAAATTTGGATGCTTTCTCCATGATGAGTTATAGGTGTTTCCATAAGGTTCACCTAAGTAATTTACCTCTGCTATTGCAGGGTTCTCAGGATCATAGGCCTCTTCTTCAGAAGGCGCCTCTTGAGTACTGTTGGATGCAGCTTGCATTCCATTCAGACTCTGAGAAATCATATTGACTTGCTGAGTCAATATTTTATTCTGATCTAATATAGCATTCAGAGTATCAATTTCAAGAACTCCCTTCTTCATAGGAGTCCCATTACTCACAGGATTCCTCTCAGAAGTGTACATGAACTGATTATTAGCAACCATGTCAATGAGTTTTTAAGCTTCTGCAGGCATTTTCTTTAGGTGAATGGATCCACCTGCAGAGGTGTCCAATGACATTTTAGCTAATTCAGACAGACCATCATAGAATATGTCCAGGATGGTCCATTCTGAAAGCATGTCAGAAGGACACTTTTTGGTCAGTTCTTTGTATCTCTCCCAAGCTTCATAGAGGGATTCACCTTCTTTCCGTCTGAAGGTCTGAACAT
>NC_029790.2:112936544-112949990 GCF_000816755.2 Arachis ipaensis | reverse complement strand
CAGTTCTGCTGCATCAGAGAAACTAGCTGAGGTTTCAGCTCAATGTTGTTTGCTCCAATGGCAGGAATGGAGATGCTTCTTCCATGTAAATTGGAATTAGGTGCAGTAAAGTCACCAAGCATCCTCCTTGCATTATTGTTGTTGGGTTCGGCTGCCATCTCCTTTACTTGTTCGAAATTTTCAATAAGGTTGTCTCTGGATTGTTGTAATTTAGCTTCTCTTAGTTTCCTCTTCAGAGTCCTTTCAGGTTCTGGATCAGCTTCAACAAGAATGCCTTTTTTCTTGTTCCTGCTCATAAGAAAGAGAAGAGAACAAGAAAATAAGAGGAATCCTCTATGTCACAGTAAAGAGGTTCCTTATTGTTAGTAGAAGAAGAAAAGGAATAGGGATGAAGAAGAATGAAGAATCCAAACACAAGGGTAAGGATAGGAGGAGTGATTTGAGATGAGGAGATGTTAGTAGATGAATAGAATAAGATGAGAGAGGGGGATTTTCGAAAATTATTTTTGAAAAAGAGTTAGTGGTTTTCGAAAATAGTTTTTGAAAAAGGTTAGTAATTTTTCGAAAATTAAAATCAACATTAAAATAATTAGTTAATTAAAAAGAATTTTTTTGAAAAAGAGGGAGATATTTTCGAAAATTAGAGAGAGAGAGTTAGTTAGGTAGTTTTGAAAAAGATGAGAAACAAACAAAAAGTTAGTTAGTTAGTTGAAACAAGTTTGAAAATCAATTTTGAAAAGATAAGGAGATAAGAAGTTAGGAAGTTAGAAAAGATATTTTGAAATCAAATTTTTGAAAAAGATAAGATAAGAAGATATTTTTGAAAAGATATGATTGAAATTAGTTTTGAAAAAGATTTGATTTTTAAAATCACAATTAATGACTTGATTCACAAGAATTCACAAGATATGATTCTAGAACTAAAAGTTTGAATCTTTCTTAACAAGCAAGTAACAAACTTGAAATTTTTGAATCAAAACATTAATTGATGATGTTATTTTTGAAAATTATGAGATAAAATTAAGAAAAAGATTTTTGAAAAATATTTTTATAATTTTCGAAAATAAATAAGAAAAATGAAAAAGATTTGATTTTTGAAAAAGATAGGATTTTTAAATTGAAAATTTGATTTGACTCATAAAAACAATTAGATTTTTTTTTAAATTTTTGAAAAAGTCAAATCTAATTTTCGAAATTTTAAGAGAGAAAAAGAGAAAGATATTTTTTTTTATTTTTTTGAATTTTTAATGAGGAGAGAGAAGAACATGAAAATGATGCAATGCATGAAATTTTTAGATCAAAACAATGAATGCATGCAAGAATGCTATGAATGTCAAGATGAACACCAAGAACACTTTGAATGTCAAGATGAACACCAAGAACATATTTTTGAAAATTTTTATATGCAAAGAAAACATGCAAGACACCAAACTTAGAAATCTTTCATGTTTAGACTCTATAGATGCAAAAATGCACATGTAAAACAAGAAAAGATGCAAAACAAGAAAACATCAAGATCAAACAAGAATACTTACAAGAACAACTTGAAGATCATGAAGAACACTATGAATGCATGAATTTTCGAAAAATGCAAGATGAACATGCAATTGACACCAAACTTTCAACTTGACTCAAGACTCAAACAAGAACATGAAATATTTTTTATTTTTATGATTTTATGATTTTTTTTGGATTTTATATTTTTTTTTTTCGAAAACACAGGAGAAAATTTTTTTGAAAGATTTTTGAAAAAATTTTTGAAAATAAAACAAAAAAAAAATTACCTAATCTGAGCAACAAGATGAACCGTCAGTTGTCCAAACTCGAACAATCCCCGACAACGGCGCCAAAAACTTGGTGCACGAAATTGTGATCTCTGGTAATGGCTCCAAAAACTTGGTGCTCTAATCTCAATTCATGATTTGTCACAACTTCGATACAACTAACCAGCAAGTGCACTGGGTCGTCCAAGTAATAAACCTTACCTGAGTAAAGGTCGATCCCACGGAGATTGTCGGCTTGAAGCAAGCTATGGTCACCTTGTAAATCTCAGTCAGGCGGATATCAAAAGGTTATGGAGTTTTCGAAATTAAATAATAAGTAAACATAAAATAAGGATAGAAATACTTATGTAATTCATTGGTGAGAATTTCAGATAAGCGTATAGAGATGCTTTCGTTCCTCTGAACCTCTGCTTTCCTGCTGTCTTCATCCAATCAATCTTACTCATTTCCATGGATAGCTTTATGTAAGGGCATCACCGTTGTCAATGGCTACATCCCATCCTCTTGTGAAAATGGTCCAAATGCTCTGTCACAGCACGGCTAATCATCTGAGGTTCTCGATCATACTGGAATAGGATTCACCTCCTTTTGCGTCTGTCACTACGCCCAGCACTCGCGAGTTTGAAGTTCGTCACAGTCATTCAATCCCTGAATCCTACTCGGAATACCACAGACAAGGTTTAGACTTTCCAGATTCTCATGAATGCCGCCATCAATCTAGCTTACACCACGAAGATTCTGATTTAGAGATCTAAGAGATAATCATTCAATCGAAGGTAGAACGGAAGTGGTTGTCAGGCATGCATTCATAGGGAATGATGATGATTGTCACGTTCATCATATTCAGGTTGAAGTGCGAATGAATATCTTAGAAGCGGAACAAGTTGAATTGAATAGAAAAACAGTAGTACTTTGCATTAATCTTTGAGGAACAGCAGAGCTTCACACCTTAATCTATGGAGTGTAGAAACTCTACCGTTGAAAATACATAAGTGAAAGGTTCAGGCATGGCCGAGAGGCCAGCCCCCATGATCTAAGAACCAGGCGTCCAAAGATGATCCGAAGATCAAAAGATGATCCAAAGATGTCTAATACAATAGTAAAAAGTCCTATTTATAATAAACTAGTTACTAGGGTTTACAGAAGTAAGTAATTGATGCATAAATCCACTTCCGGGGCCCACTTGGTGTGTGCTTGGGCTGAGCTTGAATGTTACACGTGCAGAGTCTCTTTCTGGAGTTGAACGCCAGCTTTTGTGCCATTTTGAGCGTTGAACTCCACTTTGCAACTTGTTTCTGGCGCTGGACGCCAGAATTGGGCAGAGAGCTGGCGTTGAACGCCAGTTTGCGTCATCTAAACTTGGGCAAAGTATGAAATATTATATATTTCTAAAAAGCCCTCTACTTTCCAACGCAATTGGAAGCGCGCCATTTTGAGTTCTGTAGCTCCAGAAAATCCACTTTGAGTGCAGGGAGGTCAGAATCCAACAGCATCAGCAGTCCTTCTTCAACCTCTGAATCTGATTTTTGCTCAAGTCCCTCAATTTCAGCCAGAAAATACCTGAAATCACAGAAAAACACACAAACTCATAGTAAAGTCCAGAAATGTGAATTTAACATAAAAACTAATGAAAACATCCCTAAAAGTAACCAGATTCTACTAAAAACATACTAAAAACAATGCCAAAAAGCATATAAATTATCCACTCATCAATCACCTCTAATTGAAATAATTTTTAAACTCTTTTCATTTTGAATCTTCTTGCTGAATTTTTCGAAAAAAGAAAATGCTTCATGTTTAGGAGCGAGAAAAAACACCCAACCAAACCTAGTGTAGTCATCCACAATAACCATTCTATAATTTTTTCCTCCAAGACTTTGAGTTCTAGTTGGTCCGAACAGATCAAGATGCATCAGCTCCAATGGTTTCTTAGTTGAGACATCTTCCTTGGGTTTAAAAGAGGTTTTTGTTTATTTACCCATTTGACAAGCATCACAAGTGATATCTTTATCAAATTTGATGTTAGGAGGACCTCTTACTAAGCCCTTTTTAACAAGTTTAGAGATTTGGAACATACTAGCATGTCCTAATCTCTTATGCCACATCTATTTTTCAAATTCCATTGAAGAGAAACAAGTCACATTTTAAACTTTAAGATCATCTAGTGTGAGACCATAAACATTGTCACTTCTTTTTGCAACAAACAAAACAACCCCTGTTTTCTCATTAATGACCATACAATCTACTTTCCTAAAGGTTACAACATATCCAAGGTCACACAATTGACTTATGCTCAATAGGTTATGCTTTAATCCATCTACTAAAAAGACACTATCAATGCAAGTAGAAAAATCTTTGCCAACCTTACCAATGGCAATTATTTTACCTTTACCATTATCTCCAAAAGTGACAAATCCTCCATCATACTTGTTGAGTTTAATGAAGAAAGTATCCTTTCCGGTCATATGCCTTGAACATCCACTATCAAGATACAACATGTCCAATTTCTTCTTGGATGTAAGGCAAACCTGCATGTTCTTCAACTGACCTTAGATATCCAAATCCATTTGGATCCTCTTATGTGAAATCTTGTTGGTTGCCCAAGAGCATTATAATCATGAACAACTTTATATAATTTACTATCATTACCAAAAGACCTTAGAAAGATGAAGCATTGTTGAGGATCATGACCTTTTCTATTGCACTTATAGCAATGGTTCTTACTCACTGATTTTTTAAGTTTACTGAAAATTTTTGGTTTGAAAATCTTGGAAGAGGAAGCTTCAGATTTTTTAACATTTTGTTTGAAAACAGCCTTACTTTCCTCTTTGAATCCAAGTCCAGATTTTTCACCACTAAATCTCTGACAAGCAAGTAATTTATCAAGATTTTGTGAACCTTGAATAAATTTTGCTAAGTCTTCATTAAAGTTTTTAATTTGTTCATTAACCTTTTATTTTTAGCAATTAAATTAGTGGAGGCAGTGACCGTATGCTTGAGTTTGAATATGTTTAATTCAGCTCTTAAAGCATTGTTTTCTTCTTTTAAAGAAATTTCATCACAAGCTTCGGTTGCCTTTACTTTTTCTAGTAAGAAATCGTTTTCATCTCTCAATGCTTCATTATCTTTCTTGTATTTAACATATTTTTTTAAGAGTTTCTTAGAGTTCATAGTAAAGTCTTTGATAATGTAGTGCAATTCATCAATAGATAGGTCACAGAGATCTACCTCATCTTCATCATCGTGATCAGCCATCAAGCATAGTTGAGCCTTTTGATCTGAGTCTTCAAAACTGGTGTCATTTTCCAAGTCTTTCTATGTTTTCATCATCACTTTCTTTTGGTCCTTCTTTGATTTTTCGCCTTTCCTTAATTGAGGACAATCTGACTTGAAGTGACCTGGTTCCTTGCAGTGGTGACATGTGAACTTGGCTTGATCCTTCTTGAAATCTTTAGATGAATAACTTCCTTTGCCTTTGTTTTTTAATCTCAGTAATCTCCTCATTTTTCTAGCAAAGAGCACCATTTTTTCATCCGAGAAACTGTCATCAGATTCTTCTTCTTTGATTGTCATTCTTGATTTCAGTGCTACACTTTTCTTCTTGTCATCTTTGTCTTGAGACATGTGAGTAGTTTTATAGGCCAGCAGCATGCCTGTTAGCTCATCATAGGTGATTTTTATCAAATCATTTCTTTCAGAGATGGTTGTGCTTTTTACTTCCCACTTCTTCGTAAGACTCCTTAAGATCTTCCTTACCAAGGTTTCTTCAAAATAGCTCTTTCCCATGGCATCCAGATTGTTGATGATTATTGAAAACCTTTCGAACATTTGATCGATGCTCTCTTCCTCATTCATATTGAACATTTCATACTCCTTCATCAGCATATCAATTCTGGTTTCCCTTACTTGTTTAGTACCTTCATGGGTGAGTCTGAGCTTGTCCCTGATTTCTTTAGCTGTCTTGCACCTTGAAACTTTTCTGTATTCTTCAAAACTGATTGTGCAGTGCATTAGGTTGATTGCCTTTGCATTGAGTTCAACCTTCTTCTTTTCTTCCTCTGTCCACTCGTTGTCTTCTTTAGCCACAACTTCTCCATCAGCATTTTGCTTAGTTGGAACATCTGATCTATTGAGAATAATCTTCCAAATGTTGTAGTCGATTGACTGCACAAAGATTCTCATTCTCTCTTTCCAGAAGGAATAGTTACTGCCATTGAAGTAAGGAGGTCTATTATTCGACTATCCTTCAGTGAGAGTGTACGCCATGATGTTAGGACCCATATTGTTGGCCATGGATCTTTGCTCCAAGCTGTGAAGCTTGACTCCTTGAGACCTTGCTCCTGATACCAATTGATAGAACTGTTGAACTTGAGAAAGGATGGTTGAATCAAGTTGGCTCAAAAATAAACGTTTCAACTTCTGTTTTTGCGGAAGCTAATTTTGCAGGAGATTTTTTTGTTTTGTCTCATACTTAGAAAAGAAATAGAGAATGAAAGAAGAGAAAGAGGCCAACATGTATCTTGGATCAGATTCTAAGTGTCATGAATCCTACGTCCAGTCTCCACCACAACCATGGTGGAATTTCCACTATAATCAACTGATTACAATCACTAATACTATTGAATTACAACTTAATTCAACTAGTATCTACCACTAAACTTTCTTCACCAAAGTTTAGCTTCTCAAGTGCTGTCCCAACTTGGAAGGAGAACCTAAACAGATTCAAACTCACAAAGTGCTAACCCAACTTGGCAAGGGGAACTAGTCCTAGTTCAACAACTCAATTACACAGAATTTCAATGGCTCTTTCATGCATCACTCTTGCCTTTTCTCTCATGACTTTTTCTACTCACATATTCAGCCTTTTCTCAATACAAAAGATGACACAAGATATCCATAACAAAATAAATCATAAATGAAGCTCTAGTAGAAGAAAACAAATTCAGTTCAAGTGTTGAGATGATGCTCTTGAATGTGCTCTCTTTTTCTTGCTATCAAATGTTGAAGTGGGGCATCTCTTATAGAATCAGATTTCTCTTCCCATTGGTTCTTCCTTGCTCCATTCTGCTCCACTAACGCTGCTTGTTGGAGGGTCTGATCTACCAACCTCTGTTGTCCTTGGAGCTGCTGTCTTCCTTGGAATGCAAAACACTTCTATTTTTGAGCCATTCCAACTGCTGTCTATAGCTCTGTGTTTTTGTTTTACTCTTACAAACTTTACTTGTGATCTTCTGCATTTTGATTTGCTGATGTCCTTGTACTGAGAGTGTCCCCAACTGTCCTTATTTTTGTCTTGGTGTTACAGCTGTCCTTGTGTAATGCCAAATGTTCTTCTTGCTTTTTCTTCTTTTTGTTCCCACCATTTGTATTCGGTGCTCTCTCTCTCTCTCTCTTGGCTCATGTACTGATTTGTTGCCCATTAGCAAGTAATGGACTTAAGTGTTGGAGCTGTAACTCTTTAAGATGTTAAAGCAATACTAACTTGGACTGAAGCAACATATAAATGGGCCTGCATCACTTAGTACACACATTAAACCAACTTGGACTCTCAATCCAAATAATGTTTGTCATCATATATGAGCCCCAAAATCAAACCTAACTCAACAATCTCTCTCTTGATGACAAACATGATAAAAGAAGATAATTGAATTTAAAAAATTAATTTAAATGAGTTGAGAGGAAGTAAAATTTGATGATGAAACCATAAAATGAAGCTTTATGATTGAGGAAGACATTTGGAGAGATGTTACAAAGGCTCTCAAACATCTATACAATTAAGAAGTAGTAGCACAAATGAGTAAAAGAAATCGTGGCCCAAAGTTCTGAGCATCAATTACTAGAAAATCTAAGAAAGAAACAAAAGAAATTCAAAGAGTATGATCCTAGTAAATGCTTGTGGTGAACTTGTGTCAAAGAGAGAGACTTGAGCAAGTAAAATTTTAGGGGTGCTTCATCTACACCTAGCACCTTAGACCAACTGATTTGAGAGTGTTAATTGAAAACTTATCTAAAGAGCTGCTTTGAGATAAAACATCTAGAGTTGAGAGTTGCAGTTAAGCAAAAAGAGAATCAAGAAAGGAAAATAAAGATGAAAGAAAAAGTGCAATGCTATTTCAAGGTGACAACATATAAAGAGACCTCTGTGACATCATTTAAAAGGAATCCCCAAGTTTTGAGAATTTCAATGTAGGAATTAACAATTGAGGAATTTCATGCATGGTTACAATAGTAATTATCTCATCATCTCTTGATTGCCTTACACAGGTCTTAAACTTCCTTCACTCAAGTTGCTTAAGAACAACATTTGTGCATTGCTCTAGCTTTCTTGAGGATAAGTAATGTTTAAACTTGGTGTTGTGATGCACGTGCATCTTAGCTAGTTAGTTTAAGACTCTTTTTCATCAAATAAATCATGAATCTTGCTTACTAATCAAGTGTTTTTGTGGTTAATTCCCAATTATGTTGCATGCAAAGAATCATTTCATGAATATAAGAGCTAAGATTGATGCACTTGTGTATATTAGGTAATTTTGTGACTAATAGAACTAAGTTTGTTGCACTTATGTACATTAGCTCATTTTGTGTTAATTCATGAGATTAAGAACCAAGCATTGATACAGTTATGTTTAATGATTTTTAGAAGAATGATAGTGAAGAATGGTGTGAGATTCAAGTTGCTCAAGGATGAAATTAGTGAAAAATAAGAAATGGCATTAAAGATTATGTTGTGTATTCATGCATGCAAGCCATGCATAATCATAACTTAGAAGCTTAATGAAGCAAGCAACAAGCAACTTCCCAAGACTTTCAAGTTCACAAAAATGCATGGTGTGTTAGTAACACTTCATTTGTGAAATGCCACTTTCAACAACACATGCAACAAAGCGCCACCTCCGACCACGCCCTCACTAAGTCCCAGCTCCAGAATGCATAGCATTAGTAACGCTGAGTTGGTGAAGTGTTACTTCAAGGGGGTGCCAGCGACACTTCCATCACCCTAGAGCATGAAATTTGACAACAAAGAAGCGTTAGTAACGCTGAGTTGGTGAAGCGTTACTCAGAGGGAGTGCCAGCACTCTCCAGTATTCAAGCCCTCCAGCCTTTGCATGGCGTTAGTAACGCAGCCTTGAGGAAGCGCCATCCAAGGGGGCGCCAGCAACAATGGGAAATGACATTAGGAGCATGGCGTTAGTAACGCCTCAAAGCTAAAGCATTACTTCAGGAGGCACCTTCGATCGTACAAAAATGTAGAAATCAAGGCACTCATGCGCACGCGACACCTTTGCGTACGCGAAAAAAAAAAAAAGACTTGTGCGTACGCGACACTCATGCGTTCGCACAACACCATTATCTTGCATGGAGAATCAGAAGCGTTAGTAACGCCAATGAAGTGAGGTGTTACCTTCACTAACACCTTCGACGAGTTATAGGACCTGAGAGCTTCAAATTGGCACATTTTGGGCATTAGTAACGCAGCCTTGAGGGAGCGCCATCTTCACTGACACCATAAATGATGTTGTAATTCCTGTGAACTCCATTTGGACCAAAGCCAAAGCATTAGTAACGCTGTCAATCTCAAAGCGTTAATTGTACTAGCGCCAAAGCTAAAAATCTATCCTGAAATCTGCAATTTAGAGCCCAAAAAAGAGATCCAATTCAGAAGAGCAAGCCTTATGGGTAGTAAACGAAATGTAAATTTGTAATTTGAGTTGAATTTGAATTTGGAAGGCTAGAGTAGTATATAAATGCGGAGTAAGGGTTAATACTCAAATTCGTCCCTAAAAGATCACACGATCTTTATTTTCGTCTGCGAATGATTTTTTTAATCAAATTAGTCCCTGAAAGATAAAATGTAAGTCAAATTAGTCCTTCCGTCAGTTGGATGATAATGTGTCACGTTAAGTAACACTTGGCATGATGTCGTGACACGACACGTGATAGGTCAGTGACACGTGGCACATCACATGGCAGGTCAGTGACGCGTGGCACGCCACATGGCAGTTCAGTGACACGTGGCACGTCACGTAGCAGTTCAGTGACACGTGGCACGCGTCACGTGGCAGGTCAGTGACACGTGGCATGCCACTTGATATGTAAAAAAGTTTTTTATAGTCAAAATAGTCCTTGAAAGTCCATACGTAAGTCATTTTCATCCCTCAAATTTTAAAAATTAGTCAAACTAGTCCTTATATAATTTTTTTTTACTTTTTCTTCATAATATTAAATTTGAAATATTTTTGATACTACTAATTTTAATAGAAATGTAATTGACAAACAAAACATTAGTAATTGTATCTTTTCTTCTTAAAATTTTTTCAATAAAATTATCTCTCTCCTTTAATTCTTCTCAAAATCTCTCATATTCTTTTCTATTTTAAAACCTTTTTCTTACATTATTACATTTTGCTGGAATATATATATATACTCAGAATTAAAATGTATGTATTTATTAACCTAAACAAAGTTATATGCTCAAAATCAAAATTTATGTATGTTAACCTAAACAAATTTTTCTTTTAATTTCACAAATTAATGAGATAAAATGAAATAGGAAACATTATACCTATGCATAACACAGGCTACTCCGCACTAGTACATTATATAAATAGATATGCTTCGTATTAAAATAAAATTCCTTTTATTTTAAATGAAATATTTAAAAAATTATATTAGAATATTAAGATTCAAAAAGTGATTCCATAAATCAGTTTTTCAATTATTGAGTTTTACTATATAAATTAAACAATAATAAAAATTATAATTTTAAAAAATTTAAAAGATTTAAAATTTAAAATAATTACTATATTATTTAGTAAAATTTAAAATATTAAATTTTTAAATATATAATCAACAATAATTTGATAAACTCATTTAAATAAAAAAAATTCACATAAAAAATTACAATTTGAAAATGTAAAATTTTAAAATACAAATGACAAAATAACTTTATAAAAATTTAATTATTTTTATTATTTTATGTAAAGAGAATTTTGTTTATTAAGGTTTAAAAAAAAATATTAAAATTAGTAGTATCAAAAAATTTTGTAAATTTAATATTATAAAAAATTATATAAAGACTAATTTGACTAATTTTTAAAATTTGAGGGATGAAAATGACTTACGTCTGGACTTTCAAGGACTATTTTGACTATAAAAATTTTTTTTACATGTCAAGTGACACGTGTCACTGACCTGCCACGTGGCATATCACGTGTCATTGACCTGCCACGTGGCGTGTTACGACATCATGCCACGTGGCGTGTTACGTCATCATGCCACGTGGCACTTCACGTGACACGTCATCATCCAACTGACGGAAGGACTAATTTGACTTACATTTTATCTTTCAGGGACTAATTTGATTAAAAATATCATTCGGGGACGAAAATGAAGATCGCGTGATCTTTCAGGGACTAATTTGAGTATTAACCTTGCAGAATGAAGACATAAGAAAGGGACCTCTTCTTTTTCTTTTTAGCTTTTCAATTTTTTTTGAAAGGATGTTTTTAGCTATGAGTCACTAACTTTTCTCTCCATTGGGGAGGAGCGTTGTTGAATAATAATGAATTAATGTTCTCTTTCTTCTCTTCTTGATTCAAGCTTTGTTAATCTAATGGAGAGTTTTTGCTCTTCACATATTCAATTCTATCATAAAAGGAATTGAAGTAAAGAGAATTTTGTTTATTAAGGTTTAAAAAATAATATTAAAATTAGTAGTATAAAAAATATTGTAAATTTAATATTATAAAAAAAAATTATATAAGGACTAGTTTGACTAATTTTTAAAATTTGAGGGATGAAAATAACTTACGTCTGGACTTTCAAGTACTATTTTGACTATAAAAAACTTTTTTAGTCACTGACCTGCCACGTGGCATACCACGTGTCACTAACCTACCACGTGGCGTCATCATGCCACGTGGCACTTCACGTGACACGTCATCATCCAACTGACGGAAGGACTAATTTGACTTACATTTTATCTTTCAGGGACTAATTTGATTAAAAATATCATTCGGGGACGAAAATGAAGATCGCGTGATCTTTCAGGGACTAATTTGAGTATTAACCTTGCAGAATGAAGACATAAGAAAGGGACCTCTTCTTTTTCTTTTTAGCTTTTCAATTTTTTTTGAAAGGATGTTTTTAGCTATGAGTCACTAACTTTTCTCTCCATTGGGGAGGAGCGTTGTTGAATAATAATGAATTAATGTTCTCTTTCTTCTCTTCTTGATTCAAGCTTTGTTAATCTAAGAGAGAGTTTTTGCTCTTCACATATTCAATTCTATCATAAAAGGAATTGAATCTATTTGAATTCTATGAAAATTTGGAAAAGGGATCATAGTAATTTGGTTTAAAACTCTATCCTCATAAGTCTTCTGATTTTTTTTATTCAGAATCTGATATGTGACATATACTCGGTCTAAATCAAGATCTTAAGAATTGTGTGGCTTGGGATTAGAATTTATGCTTCACCTCTTCTCATGAGCAATAGATCAAGGAATTGACAATTGATCAAGTTTAGAGAAATTGAATTGTCAAGGAATTGGAATTCAGTTACTTATGATTTGTCAGAAATCTAACTTTGCATGATTAAGAGGGAAGTGAGAATTATTCCGAAAGATTCAGCATCTCCAATCCCTAATGTCTTTAATTCATATCAAATTTCTAGTCTTTTACTGCTCTCTTACATTACAAGTTATCTATATGCTTTCCTTTTATTCTCTTTAATTACAGCTTATCCTTACTTCTCTAGTCAATTGAATGTTTATTAATTCGTTGTTATTTACTTTCTAGTTCTTTTTATTCTTGCAATTTAATATTCTTGCATTTTAATTCCCAATAATTTACATTTTCGCTATTTACATTCAAGTCAGTTATTGCTTTATTTTATGTTTGTTTAAGTCATTTAATTCTCTAATTGCTCATCATCCCAGTATGAATCATCTAACTAGAACAATTAATTAACCATTGATTGTTTAATCTATTAATTCTCGTGGGATCTACACTCACTCACCGTGAGTTTATTACTTGGTACGACCCGTTGCACTTGCCGGTAGTTTTGCGGATATTGAATTGTAAAATCCGTATCAATAGATACTTTTAAGATTAATTGTGATGCTAGTTATCCTGATTTTGATGATAGTATTGATTTTGCTCTCGTTATTAGAGATTGTAATAGGTGTTGGGAAAGAAGGTGTTTGAAATGATTAAGAGTAATAGTAGGAAAATTATTTGCTATTTGAAGAGATTATCTCTTAGTATAGAATGTGGATCCACAAGATATTATTTGTGAGACGAATTGTGTGGAGACGTTTAATCTTATTACTAATCATAAAGATGATTTTGGATTTATTAATCTGTTGGTGTTTAAAATAAAGAATATCATGTATTAGAATTAATGAGTAAACTTTCGTTTTATTATGAGATATGCAAACACACTATGGCATGATAAAGATGTCAATAAAATTACAACTTAATCAAATAAAACTTCCCTTTTTTTGGGAGGAATTTAAAAATGGTCTTAAGCAAGACTATTCTTTGTTTAAGCGAGACTATTCTTTGTTTAAGCAATTCCTCGCTTTTGTTTTCTTTCTTAATTTTTAAGTGTAAAAAAATTTAAAAATTAATTTATATTTTAATTTTAATATTAATAGAATAT
>NC_029790.2:112933374-112935253 GCF_000816755.2 Arachis ipaensis | reverse complement strand
ATAATAGTAGGCTTATATAAATAAATAGAACAGAAAAGTAAACTCTCATTCAATAACATAATGGCTCTTATCTTACATAAATATGATTCAGTGCTTTCTTAAAACACACCAAACAAAGAAAATGGAAACTAATAATAATCCTATAATCCCCACCTCCTAACCAAAAGCATGGAGGAGACATGCATAAAAAAAATCCCCTAACTTCCCTCTAATACCATCCAACAAGGCTTGGATTCGAAAAAAACAGAAATCCAAGACCCATGGAGGAATACACACACTATTGTGACTTCATCTTCAATGATTATCCCCATTCTCAACCCCACATACTATAATATTACAAGGAGATAGTACACACTGTACAAGGGATGAAGAAGTTACATGGAGGATTCACACACCTATTGTGTGCCCTCATCTTCAATGATTATCCTCATTCTCAATATCACAGGCTATATATATTACAGACTGTACAAGGGATGAAGTTACATGGGGTTCTTTTGCTTAAACTGGCCCCACATCTATCATCTCCCAGAAGTGGCCAAGGTTCTGTCGTTGGAGACATCAGAATTTGCTATGAATGAGGGTAAACGGAGGGGATTTAAACTGGGTGCAGCAGGTTGAACTGGTTTCGGTTTTGGTTTTGGTTTTGGTGTGTATGTGAAGTTGAGTTCTTTGTTGGCAGCAAGTGCTAGAAGTTCTTTCTCTTCTAACCCTTTTGTTGGCTCCAAGCTACATCTTTCTGGAGTGTGTTTAGCTAATGCATCTCTAAACTTCTTTATCTGTAGTTTGATAAAAATAAACTGAGTGAGTTTGAAATTTGAATACTGTTTAATTATTATGTTCCCTACCAATTAAGCCAACAAGGAAAATGAACAAATCCGTCAGGAAATACAAGAATTAAACATCTATAATTTATGAAGGTGAAAGCAAATATTGACAATAATGCTAGGGTGACAATTAACTTAACATCTAAAATTCATGTATATAACGTCCAAAAATACATACTTATTACATCTAATGTTATGTACTTATTTCAGAGGTAATTAATGAATGTAAAATATGACAACTTTGGATTGATTTGGACTAGTTTTTATTGTCTCCCAAACATTTCTAAATATTCAATACTTGGTCTCACGTTAACATTATTCCTCAAATCAAACAGTCATAGCTCATAATCTTATCCAATACCATATTAGGCAATAAAGTGGGCAAGGTAATCAAACTCTACTTAGACTGGAAAAATACAACTTCAAAGTTTTAAGAGTTTAATTGTGAACTGTAAACTCATCGTCAACGAGTTAACATTGAAAAGGGGAACAATACAATAATGACCATGGCTTGTGCTAAAGATTTCAAACATGCACAATATGAATTAACCAAACAAGGAAAGTAAACAAGTATTTGATCACATATGGAACAAGATTGAGATTGACAACAGAATGCTGCACTAACCGTAGCATTGGTACAGCTAAACTGGCATAAACGACCTTCAGCTCCTCTATAGAAGCGGAAGAAGGGAAGAACATGGACATTGAGGCTATAACACATGGATCTATGATCCTCATAGTTCACCTGAAGGAACTGAATATCAGGATTCATCTCAGCCAATTGACATATCTGCAAAACCACAACCAAAAAGTAACACTAAAAATCAGAAACGTTCCAAATTAGCCAAATATAAGAGTCATGAACAAAGATAGGGCTTAATAGATATGGGATTTAGTCTGAACTGTTGATGGCAGAGTCAACAGTTTCAGATCTAGTCTCTCATACAAGAGAATATACATATAAGGAACATGAATTCAACCACTAGGGACCAAAAAACCACTTTTAAAAAAAAAAAACATTTTTCATATTTTGTAACAATTCATAAAAAATCAAA
>NC_029790.2:112931448-112932569 GCF_000816755.2 Arachis ipaensis | reverse complement strand
ACACAATTATTTCTTTAAAAATCTGAAACAAAGCACCCAAAATTTGAAACAGTTATTTTCCCTGACCCTAATCTCTATAACTATAAACCAAAAGAGAAGGGGGTTGTTTGTGAAGAATTTATATACCTTAGGATGAAGGGCTTTGCAGCCACCACAACCAGGACTGAAGAAATCAACAATAACAAGCTTGTCCCCTGCGTTCAATAGTGAATTCACAAGGTCCTCTGCGGAAATCACTTCCCTCATGTTAGGTTGAATCCCTTTCTCCCACCATTTCTGAACCTTACCAATTCTACCAGTCATCTGACCAAAAAAATTAAAAATTAACAAAGAGAATTGGAAGAAATCGGATACTATTTCATGAAAAAATAACAAAATCCCTAATATCCAGAGAAAAGAAGGGGTCTTTTCTCAAATTCAAGCAAAAAGTATATTTTAAAAACAAAAAATTAATTTTAACCAACCTGAGACACTATAGAAGGCCGAAGCTGCGAATTAACCCTGTTAGGCGATGATGATCTATTCACACGAAATACGAGCTTTTTGCCATGAAAATCAGATGACAGAGTTGAAGATCTGAGCACCTGTGATTTCATCTTCAAAGAAGGGAATCTCTTCAAACCATAACCAAAGCTATAACTCTTAGGAACGACAGAAACCCTAGGATTATGATGATGTTGTGTATCTCCATGCCATGAAGAAACCAAGCTCGTCTTGGTCAAAAGCTCGGCCATTTTTTCTTTATCTCCGTTTGAAATTTCTTCAGAACTTCACAAAATCAGAACAAATTCTCCGTTCAGATTCAATATTTTATCTTCGGATTCGGGTTTTGTCGAGAAAATTTAGATGGAGAAGGAAGAAAAAGAAAAAACCGGCGACGGATAAGGGATTGAAAAGAAAAAAGCTTTATTGAAAAGCAACGTCAAACAAACGTGAGAAGTGGGATAAAAGATACAAGTTGTTTGAAACGGTAAACGGAAGTATTAGAAAAGCAATATATAACATATTACGTTATTAATAAACAAATAACAAAAATAATTAGTCACCAAAAAAAAAAATAACAAAAATAATTTTTCTTACAAAAACAATTATGGCGCGATTATTCTGGTATTTTTGAAGGA
>NC_029790.2:112903612-112930415 GCF_000816755.2 Arachis ipaensis | reverse complement strand
GTTATATGTAATTTAAAAAGATTTCAATGGATTCCTTATTCATAAAAGTTTAAAATATCAGAGAATTATATTTTTATTATGTTATTTAATTAAATCTCAAATTAAGTTTAATTATAATATATAAATTTATTTTTATATTTTTTATAAAATACGCAATTGTAAATAATACAATATTTTATTATAAATTAACAATCCATTTAGGAAGTTTTTATGGTCTTATTAGCGCGTTATTAACAAAAACATTCTAAAAATTTATTTTTATTGAAAATTTTAATTATGTGCAAATAAAAAACCGATACCGATAACCGAAGCCTCTAAAACCTAGTAGTGGCTAAAGGGTAAGATTATAAAACAGATAATGTTGAATTATTGCGTGGATTGGATTGAACTTCGAGTTTTTGATGGGGTCGTCGGAAAGATCGGATGGTGTGGATTGATCAGTTTGGACACGTGTTAATTTCTTGTGGCCCCGTGGTGGAACGCAATTTTATACTACACAAGAGTAAGTATTTTAAATTTATTTAAGGTTTGGTGGGGAGCATTGTATGTGGTGAAAGGTCGCAGGCTGCAACACGTTTCATAATCGTTGTGATGGGTTTTGATTTTGAAGTTATTGAATTAGTGCTTTTGGATAAGGCCACCCGCCAGCTTCTTTGTTTGCCACCTCATTGTGACTTGGAAGTCAGAAAAGCACAATTTTTTTTTTAAAGATTTACTTAATATGTAGGATTTTTTTTTTCAATAAATAAATTTATTTATTTATCAAAATAAACAATGTATAGCGATTTGACTAAAATGTATTAGATTTTTTATTTTTATTTTTATTTTTATAGTGTTTCTGTATGGATATTTCGGCTGCTGAGAATCGGTGCCGAGTTATCTTCGATACCGATCTATGACCCTTGGGATAGTTTCGAGCTTTTCGTGTAGAGTATGAACAAGAAAAGGGGGGAGTATACCTACAAAGGCACTCCGAAACTTAAATTAGTATTGAGAATTTAATGTGTTCTCTTTAAGATAGAATATCATATCTTTATAGGTGAAGTAAGATAGGTCGGTTACATTTCTGTTAGTCTCCTGAATTGAAGAGTAATGATTAGGTTTTGATGGGTGATGACGTTACATTGGGCATTTTGATTTCAAGACATAATTCGTTGAGTCTAGTTATAACGTAACTTGCCGAGTAATAATGTAACTTGTCGAGTTATGATTGATAATGTCGAGTTATGATGTTGGATTTGTAACGGCCGGTTCATAGCCCCCAAGTTTAGCCTGAAAAAGTGTTTTAATGAAGCAGGCTGAACTTTTAATGAAGCATAAGTCGGCCATTGAGTAGATGCATAACTTCGGCAAATGGGTTAGGCTTGGAGCCCCCAGTTCAAGATGCTTTATTAAAAATATGAAATAAAAATTAAAGAATAGTAAAAGTAACCGTTTTTAATGAGGAGAGAGAGAGAGAGAGAGAAGTAATGTGGCATTAAGTAGCTTGTCATTCCAATGCTTCCCTCGACGGTTGAACGGGTTGTGTAACTCTTGGTTAACTGCATTGGAATACGAATA
Organism: Arachis ipaensis; assembly: GCF_000816755.2. Lineage (NCBI taxonomy): Eukaryota > Viridiplantae > Streptophyta > Magnoliopsida > Fabales > Fabaceae > Arachis > Arachis ipaensis. The sequence goes on along the minus strand of NC_029790.2, from coordinate 112,928,855 downwards.
GTGTGGTTTCCAAATCATTTGTGACATTTGAGATAAAATTGGTTGTGAAGGTTCCAGAGAAAAGAAAATGAATAAAAGAGGTATGTGGTAGATTTTTCCCCTTCTAATTTCTGCTTTATTGAGTTTCTGTGTTTGTCGTTCTGTTGTTGTTATTTGCTAATGGGGTTTGAGAGAGATAAGAAGGAGAGGATAGATTGGTCGTACGATTGGGTTAATGAAGACGTCAGTAGTCGAGTGCCTTTGTTTTGTGACTCTGATGCCATTAAAGAAATAGATTTGAAAAAGGTAATGAGAGTAGGCTCTGGGTTACGTTTGGAGTTGTTATCTTTGCTCTAGGGAGGATCGTGTTTTTCATAGAGGTGGTTCTTCTAAGTTCTTCTATATGTATAGTTGCATCTTAGAGGAGTTGAGGGTGAAGCTTTCTTTTTCAGAGTTCCAATGCCAAGTTTTGAAACAGATGAATTGTGCTCCGTCTCAGCTTCATCCTAATGGTTGGACCTTCCTTCGAGGTTTTGAAGTGTTAACGGAGTATCTGGAGGAGAAACCCACATTAGAGTTGTTCTTTTCGATGTTTCAGGCGAAAGGGGTGTGGAAGGGGGTTGGGTGAATCTGAATAGCTCGCTGGGTTTCGCTATTTTAAAGCTGTATAAATCTTCGTTTAAGAATTTTAAGGAGATGTACGTCAAAGTTCGGAGTGTTGAGGATGATTTTCCTTTTTATTTAGACGAGGACTTGTGTGAGAGGTTTCCTTTGTGGTGGTGTTCGGAACCTCAGAATATCCTCGGATTCGAAACCATTGATCCGAGAGTTGAGTGTGTGATTCAGTATTTGGTTGAAGTTGTTGACCGTAAAAATTTGATATCTGTTTTTGAGTTGTTACAGTGAGACGATAATAGACATGCTGTGATGGATTACTTAGGTATCCATTCTGTGTTTTGACCATTCTGCTTATTAGATATTCAATTTTCCTTACGAAAAATTTTTCTGATGTTTTTGGTAGGTGGTAAATATCCTAGAGTCTACAGCTACGTTGAGGGTTCGGGTTAGGAGTAAAAATGTAGACAAAGAGGGATCGACTTCTAAACCAGAGAAGGTCGCCACTACTGTAGGAGAGGTTAATCAACCTCGTCCGAGAAGGAAGAAGGTCATTTTGAAGAAGAGAAAAACGGATGTGGTGGATCTGTCCGGGAAATCGGATAATGATGGCGATGAACTTCGCATTGAGGAAATTCATAATTTTATGGATAACCATAAAAAGCTTCATGTCACTACTGATCAAAGTGATGGTTTATCTGTTTGGAGTAGAGACTTTCCTTTCATGGTTGTAGCTGATGATGTTTGCCAATTATCTACTGAAGTGAGCTTGGCAAAGAAGCTCGGGGAGGTGGCTATTGGCCAGTATATGCAGGTAGTGGTTAGGTTATATATATATATATATAGTGAACAGTTTCGTGTACTGATCATTTGTGTTTTTAGGTTGTTAGTTTGAGGTTTGCCAATCTGGGTCGTAGCCAAGAGCTGAAGCATAAGAAGCTGGTTGGTCGTACAGAAGATCCGAGCTTATTAAAGGAGGAGTTGGAGTCAAAGAAAGCAACGATTTCTCAGTTGGAAGCTAAGTTGGGTGAAAGTGAGGAGGAACTGAAGTTACTGAAGGAGAACTATGTCAAGGGAGTCGATGATTTGAAGAAAAAGGAGGCTGATTTGACAAGCATAGAGACGAGGATGATTGAGGTAACTGCCCAAATGAAGGCTTTAGAAAAAAGCAAAGAGACGAAAATATTGGACTCCTTTGTGGAAGGTTTTGAACGAGCATCTATCCAAGCAAAGTTTTTTATGGCAGGAGCCGATTTTTCTCAGATGGATCCGGGGAAGATAGTTCAGGATGGAGTCATGGTTGAAGATGATGGTGGTGCAGAGGAAAAGGCCGAAAATGTTTGAATAGATTACTGTGTCTTCTAATTCATTTTGTTTAGATTTTGTTTGTTGGTTTGAACTCTTGAGTAATTGGTGCAATTAAACTGGTCGCTCCTTTTGGAGCTTTTTTGAATGTTTTTGTAGATACCTTGTCTAAAAAGGCATTTTATTCCATGACAATATATGAAGTTAGTTTCCATGAATTGGTTTTTAACAGTAATTTGCTTGAGTAGGCATTGCTGTAAGGATGCCTTTTGAAACTGTAGTTTTTGAACCTTAGTTGAATATTGAGGATGGATTAATGATCCACCAATTGGGATTTTGGGAAGATAGATGATTTTATTTCTATTTTGCCAAATTACAAAGAATAGAAGGATGTATTTGTACGATACCGATTCTTTGTATATAGATGAACAGATTGGTTTGTCTGATTTGGTCGGCAATTGTCATATGATCGACAATTATTGTTTGATCGGTGATGTCCGATTTGATTGGTGATTGTTTATTTGTAGTTTGATCGACAATTGTTGTGTGATCGGTAATTTTCCAATGTGATCGGCCATTTGTATTTGATCGGCAATTCTTGTTTGCTCGGTAAGTGTTGTTTGATCGGTAACCCCTGACGGGTTTGATTGTGAATAGAGGTCGGAATGATAAGAGTATAGTTTGAGAAAAGAAAGGAACTTAATGTGAGAAAAGGAATTCAAAAATAAGAAACTTATGTATATTGAAAGACCTTTGATTACAAAGGTGCAGGTAGGCCAGCCTCGTTAAAACCTCTCTAAGCAAAACCCGTTTTTTGGGAAAAATCTTGGCAGTAGGAAAAAGAGTACTCACCTGTCCCTGACTTTTAACTATAGTATAACTTTAAAGATGATACATTCCAAGTGTTAGGTATAATATTACCATCTAGGGTTTGTAATCGGTAGGCTCCGTTGCCGATGACCTCAATAATTTGGAAAGGGCCTTCCCAGTTAGCTGCCAGCTTGCCATGGCTTGGTGATTTTCTGGCCTGTTTTGTTCTTCTGAGGACAAGATTGTTTACTTCAAAGGACCTTGGGTGAATTTTCTGATTGTATCACTGGGCTATATGTTGTTGCATAGCTCGGTGTGTGATTGCTGTTGAAGATTGGAGTTCTTCAAGGAGGTCTAGTTTGGATTGCCGAGCTTTATCTGTTGTAGTATGGTCGGCCATATGAGTTCGGAGTGAGGCCTGAGAGATCTCCACAGGTATCATTGCGTCGGAGCCGTACACCATTCGGAAAGGTGTTTCCTTTGTTGTTGAGTGGATGGTGGTATTGTATCCCCATATGATCTCTGGAATGAGTTCGGCCCAAAGGCTTTTTGCCTCATCGAGTTTCTTCCTTAAGGCATGTAGGATGACTTTATTCGCGGCTTTCTGCTATCCCATTTGTTTATGGGTGTTCTACTGATAAGAAATGCTGTTTGACTTTTAAGTTCTACAAAAAGGAAATGATTTTTTGATCGACAAACTGGCGACCATTATCAGTGATAATGTGCCGAGGTATGCCGAATCTGCAGATAATATGTTTCCATACAAAGGAAACCATTTGTTGTGAGACAATTTTTGCTAAGGGTTGCGCCTCTATCCATTTTGAAAAGTAAGCAATCTCTACTATTAAAAATTTTACCTGCCCGGCCGCTAAGGGTAAGGGACCGAGGATGTCGAGCCCCCATTGGTTGAACGGCCAACTTACCTCGGAACTGTGTAGGAGTTCTGCTGGGAGGTGTGTGATTAGACTGTGTTTCTGGCAGTTGTCACAGGTTTTGACTTTTATTTTACAATCTTGTTGCAATGTCGGCCAGTAGAAACCAGCTCGGAGGATTTTGGAAGACAGGCGCCTGGCTCTAAGGTGTGTACCACAAATACCTTCATGTGCCTTGGCTAGAGCAAGATCGGCTTCTGATTTGCAGAGACATTTTAGTAAAGGATGAGAGAATCCTCATTTATATAGGCAATTGTTATATATAGTAAAAAACGAAGCTTGCCAACGAAAGTGTCGAATGTTTTCGACTTCGCCTGGCTAGTTCCCTGTCTGAAGATAGTTTATGTATGGTGTTCTCTAGTTTGCATCCTGTGTAACATTTAGAACTTCTATTAATTGTATACTGGGTATAATTAGCGTAGATTGGTGAAGGGAGGAATTATTTGTTTGAGTGCTGGCGAGCTTAGATAGGTGTCAGCTCTGCTATTGTCCTCCCGAGGTATATGTTCAACGTCACATTTATGAAATTTTGAAAGTAAGGTTTGAACAATTGCAAGGTATTTGGATAATAAAGGATCCTTTACCTGGTATAACTTGTTTACCTGCTGTACGATGAGCAAGGAATCACAATATACCTTAAGCTCGACGATGTTGAGATCGGCTGCGAGTCTGAGCCCGGCAATAAGAGCTTCATACTCACTCTGGTTGTTACTTGCCTTGAAGGAAAAGTGCAGTGATTGTTCGACGACATTACCATTTCCGTCGTCTAGTATGATTCCAGCTCCACACCTGTGTGGGTTAGAGGAGCCATCTACATATAAAGACCATTCCGGTGAATCTTCGGTTGCATCTGGGACTGTGAATTCGGCAATGAAATCGGCCAAGAATTGAGATTTGATGGATGATTGATAAACCATTATTTCATGATTTATATTGTGTTTAATTGTGTGGTTTTATCAAATCTTTACCCACTTATTCATATGATTAGCATGTATTTACAATTCCTTTCCAAAATCACTCCATGGTTGAAAACTTGCTTCCTAGAGACTTTTAATTATATATTTTAATTCTCCTTTATCCCATTCGATGCCGTGATCCGTGTGTTAAGTGTTTCAGGCTTCATAGGGCATGAATGACTTGGAAATTGGAGAGGAGGCTTGCAAAAATGGAAGGAACACAAGAAACTAAGGAGATGACCAGCGAGAAATGACGTGAGCGCATGGCCCACGCGAACGCACGAAATGGAGAATTCGCAGCGACGCGAACGCGTGCTTGATGCGTACACGTAGAAGCAGATCAGCACAACGACACGAGCGCATGCCTGACGCGCACGCGTGGAAAGAAAATTCGACCAGTGACGCGTACGCGAGACCAACGTGTACGCGTGACAAGCGCGATCTACAGAATTAACAGAAATCGCTGGGGGCGATTTCGAGCCGCGTTTTGACCCAGTTTTCGGCCCAGAAACGCAGAATAAAGCCAGAGAACATGCAGAGACTCAGGAGATACTAGAACACGTTCTCATAATTCACAATTTTAGGATTAGATGTAGTTTTTAGAGAGAGAGGTTCTCTCCTATCTCTTAGGATTAGGATTTAGGATTTCTATTATGTTTAAGCTATGATCTCTTTAATCACAGGTTCAATGTTCCTTTAATTTATTTTCTACCTTTATTGATTCTATTACTTTAATTGTCATTTATCTTTCCAATTTGGCTTATGAACCATTCATGTTAGGATTTTCTTAATTAATATAAATTGAGGTATTTCAGATTTGATTTTGCTTTATTTTATTTATGAATGCTTTTAATTTAATTTAAGATATTTTTCCCTTTTGGCTTTGGTTAAGTAATTAGCAACACTTGAGTTATCAAACTCAGCTGTTGATTGAAATTGGAATTCTCTGCTAGTTAATTTGTACTCCAATAACTCTAGTCTTTTGAAAAACTGAAGATTGATGGTTTAGAAGTTATAGTAAACTCTCGTTGCAAGTATAGTTACTAAACCACCTTTCTTACAAACGTTTTGGTTGTCGCAAGTAACAAACCCCTAAATAAATTGATAACCGAAGTATTCAAACCTCGGGTCGTCTTCTCAAGGAATTGCAGGGAGGTATGTTCTTATTATTGGTTATGAGTTTGTAAATTGGGGTTTTGAAAGTAAGGAAGCAGTATGTTGAATGATAAGAAGAATAAAATAAATAAATAACTATAAAATAGATTCTTGGCAAGGTATAAAAACTGGAAGTCATAACCTGGTTATCCTTATCAATTGTAATGAGAATTGGATTTTTCTCCCACTTTGTTAACCTCTAACTATGAAGGTAAGTTAAGTGGATGAATTAATTTTTATTCCTCGGGTCCTAGTCTTTCCTTGGGAAAAGTTAGAGTTATTGGAACTCGAATTAATTCTTGAAGAATTCCAATTTTTAATCAACAATGAGTTTGATAACTCAAGTGTCTCCAATGACTCAACCAAAGCCAAAAGGGAAAAATCTAAATTATTTATATAAATAAAAGAAAGCAATCATAATTCTGAAATACCTCAATTATATTAAATAAAATATTCAAATCATAACATGGAAAAGTTCATAAATTTAATTGGAAAAATAAATAAAAAGGAACATTGGACCTGTGATTGCAGAAGATGAAATAATCATAAAGTGAAATGAATCCTAATTCTAAATCCTAAAAGAGAGGAGAGAACCTCTCTCTCTAAAAACTACATCTAATCCTAAAATTGTAAATATGAAAGCTTGTTTATGAATGGATGCATTCCCCTACTTTATAGCCTCTAATCTGTGTTTTCTGGGCCGAGAACTGGGTCAGAAACAGCCCAGAATTCGCTAGTTGCGAATTCAAACACGCTGATTTTTTGTCACTGCGACGCGACCGCGTGGAGCACACGTTCGTGTCGCCTATCATCAAGGAAACCATGGCATATTATATATCAAATCAAAGCCCCAGATGTTAGCTTTCTAACGCAACTGGAACCGCATCATTTGGACCTCTGTAGCTCAAGTTATGACCGTTTGAGTGCAGAGAGGTCTGGCTGGACAGCTTTGCAGTTCCTTCAACTTCTTGTATTCTTTCCACTTTTGCATGCTTCCTTTCCATCCTCTAAGCCATTCTTGCCCTGTAATCTCTGAAAACACTTAACACACATATCAAGGCATCTAATGGTAATAAGGGAGGATTATTATTTGGTAATTTAAAGTCAAAGAAGCATGTTTTCAGTCATAGCACAAATTCTGGGAAGGAATTGTAAAACCATGCAAATAGTATGAATAAGTGGGTAAAGAGTTGATAAAAACCACTCAATTGAGCACAAGATAAACCATAAAATAGTGGTTTATCAACCTCCCCACACTTAAACATTAGCATGTCCTCATGCTTAAGCTCAAGAGAAGCTATAAAGATGAAGAGGAATGGTAGATTAATATGAAATGCAACCTATCTATATGAATGCAACTAAATACAAAAATGTTTCTACCTACTTGGTCAAAAGTAAATAAGTTCTCCAAGACAAATATAAATCAAATTCCACTAATCTAAATCATACAATAAAAGACAAGTAAACTTGTAAGAAGATAGCTCATGAAAGCAGGGAACATAGAATTAAGCACTGAACCCTTACTGGTGGTGTATATCACTCTAACTCTCAAGTGTCTAGGGTTAATCACTCTACTCTTTTCTAGTCATGCTTTCTAAACTTTGTTCTTCATCTAACCAATCAACAAAAATTTAATGCACCAATGCAAACATCATGAGGTCTTTTCAAGGTTGTAATGGGGCTAAGGTAAGGGTGAGGGTATATATATATATGGCGAAGTGAGCTTTATAAATTGAATCTTTAATTAACCTAAGCTTTCACCTAACATACATATACTCTATATAACTCTATAATCCTGCCTAGCTACCCATAGTCTTCACTTTTGCATTACATACTCATGTATCAATTTTTTTTAATTTTATCACATATGCATTGATCTTTTATTAACTTAACATTGGGGGTAATTTTGTCCCCTTATTTATTTATTTATATTATATTATATATATATATATATATTCTCTTTTTTTTAACATAAAAACTAAAATAACATATCAATGCATATGGAATTTTTAATTTTCTGTTTTACATGAGTAGGTACCCAAATTTCTCAATATTCAAAATTAGAAACATGATACATTCCCTTATTAACCCATGTTCCCACAGTTTCCCCACACTTAATTGTTACACAATCTCTATCTTAAGCTAACCAAAGATTCAATTAGGATATTTAATTATTTTTCTGCTTAAGGCTAGTGATGTGGTAAAATACAGAATAAATGGGGATTAAAAGGCTCAAAGTGGCTGACAAGGGTGATTTAAAGGGTAGGCTTATTTGGGATAAGTGAGCTAAAATCAAACAATGGCCTCAATCATATGTAAGCATGTAAATACACTAAATAATGGACATATAGAGTGGAACAAAGTAAAGATTGCAATTATAGAGAAGTAAACACACAAGAATAAAATATTTATGGTTAAATAATGTAACCATATAAATAAGCTCAAATCTCACAGGTTGTGTGTTTTTTGGCTCAAAAACCATGTTCCAAATACAACTTCAAACAAATTTAACATAAAAAAATTTTCAATTTAAATTAGTGAAAATTTTCAAAATTAGAGTCCTAAAAAGAAATTTATTACTTTAACCAAGTAGTAACTAAATGCATAAAATCAAATAAATATGTAATTAAACATGCAAATGCAACAATGAACAAACAAAATTTAAACATTGGTGTTGAGACAGGAAAGTACTAACCCACGGAGATCGGTATCGACCTCCCCACACTTAAAGATTGCACCGTCCTCGGTGCATGCTAGGATGTGCAAGTGGATGGGGGTTGTGGTTCCTCAGCTGGGGCTCTTTTTGTTCCTTTCCTTGCCGGTGGTTTAGGAGTAGCTTTCGCTTTACCCTTCTTGGTGGCCATCCTGAAAAGGGAAGAAGAAAGTAACTTAAATTCAAAGGGATAGAGCAAGGAAGAGAATAGGAGAGGTGGTAATTAATGCACATTAAAAGATAAATGATGTTGACACATGGTCATGACTACATGTGAAAAATCCTAAACGGGAATATAGCAGTGCATATGAAGACAATTAAATGCAAGGTGTTTATTGGCATGCAGGCAAAGGCATGAGTAGCATATATCAAGTGTTTAATGTCTAATTTAAATTACCAAGTCTTTCATACTAACAACCTATTTGTAAGAACAATTATATTAAATTAATAAAATATAAAAAGAGAATTTGTGAAAAACAGGCATCAGAATAGTAGAATGGAATAATCTAGAAAAATGCATAATGCCATATGAGCTTTGTCACAAACACATAGCATGAATGGTAGATAAGCTATTGAAAGTATTAAATTGAACATGCAAGCAACCCTTTAAAAAGTAATATATAATTGTCAAACAAATCTTGAATGATCCACAAAAATATAAAAAATAATGACCCAAATAAATTTCTAACACCAATGAAAATGATGCAATGAATGAAAGTATGCAAATAAATTAAATAAAATAGAATGGAAGTGAGAGAAAATAAGAAAGGAAGAAGAAAGAAATAAGAAAAGATAAGAAAAATAAGGATTTGGAGAAGAAAAGATAAGAAAATTGGCACTAATCTGGATAGGTTGTGCGACGCTGGCGACGCGGTCGCGTGGGTGACGCGGTCGCGTGGTGCGCAATAAGGTTAGGCGACGCGGACGCGTGGGGCACGCGATCGCGTAGCCTGAGTTGTGCGATTGGCGCGAGTGCAGCCTTGCGTTCGCGCAACTCTCTGTTCGAAACTCTTTTTGCCAAAAATCTGGGTGACGCGGTCGCGTGGTTGACGCGATCGCGTGGTTGGTCTTGTTTTGAAAAATGGCGCGGACGCGTGGGGCACACGTTCGCGTGGTGAGGCTTGGGCTTCCAGCACGAGTCCAGCCCAACTCCAGCTCAACTTTCTGCCATACACCCAGTTACGTCGATTTCACAGAACTACGCGTTCGCGTGGGTGACGCGGACGCGTGGGGAGGCTATTTCGCACTTGACGCGGACGCATCAGCGACGCGGTCGTGTGGATCAATTTGTGCTAAAGGCACGCCTCCAGCCACGCTTTCGCATGACTCTCTGTTCAATTCTTTTCTTCCCAACGCACTAGTGACGCGGACGCGTCAGCAACGCTGCCGCGTCGCGTGCATGTTTTTTTTTTTTTATGCAGGATGCAAAATGCAATAATAGTGTGGATGCTATGAGTAATTCCAGGTTCAATGAAATAAAATAAAACTTAAAAACAAACAAAAAGAAATAAAATTAAAATTGAAAAAGGAATGATCATACCATGGTGGGTTGTCTCCCACCTAGCACTTTTAGTTAAAGTCCTTAAGTTGGACATTTGATGAGCTTCCTGTTATGGTGGCTTGTGCTTGAATTCATCCAGATTTCTCCACCAATGTTTGTATTTCCAGTAACCTCTGGGGTCCCAAACTAGGCGCAGAAAGCCTTCAAGTAAGTTAAAGCAAGTGACAAGGCCCCAAAAGTGTTGATTGCCAGAATGAATTCCGGGGTCCCAGACGTTGCTTTTGCACTCGTCTTCTTGTTGATCATTAGTGTTCCAACCGGGTGGCAGGCAATCTGAATTCTCACTAAAGCGGCCAAACAACTTCCTAGACCCATTCAGTTGGGCTCTACACCAACCTTTGCAATTCAACTTGGAGCATACAACCATGTTGAACCTTGGATGACAATTCCCACCACTAACCATCTTCCTCTTACTCTTAATGCCACAAAGAGCTCTAAGTTGACCATCCGTCTCCAGTAGCCCATATTCAAGTGGAATTAGAAAGCTAAGGGATATGAATTTTACCCACTTGAATGTTGTGAAGGATGATGGTAACTTAGGGGGAGGGGTTTCTAATGAACTTGAAAGCTCCACTCCTTTGTGTTCTTCTTTGACAACTACCACCTCTTTGCAAGCTTCTTCAATATCAACCTCTTCCTCTTGGTAGCTTTCTTCCAATTCAATCTCTTCTTCATTGTTTACCAAGGGTATGGGAGGTTGTGCTTCTTCTTCTTTAATCTCCATGTCTAGTCCAACGGGAGAGGATTCAAATGTAGATAAGACTTCGTCAATGATTGAATCCATCTCTTGATCATCTCCTTCAAAGTTTTCAACCATGATATGCCTTGGAAGTTGTACACCCTCCTCAACATCAATTTCAAACGTCTTTGAAGGAGGCTCTATAACTTGAGTTTCCCATGGAGGTTCCGCATCTCCTAAGTTTTCAACCACTTCTTCCTCCTCAATGGCAGGCGTAGCTTCTTCCAATTGTTTCAATATAAAATCGTGCTGCTCACTGTCCACCGGAGTTTCTAATATCTCCTTCATGCTATGTTCTTCATTAGATTGCCCACATGAGGTCATGGGGATTCTTTGAGTGTCCGAACGTCGGGAAGGTAATCGATTTATCGCTTGATCCAGTTGGCAAAGGGTTGCTTGAAGTTTTGCACATGTTTCCGTGAGACGATCCCTTGATTCTTGTTGCGCTCGGCTATCATAAGTAGGATCATAGTGCTCTTGGATTGATGGATATGGAGATGGCAAATATTGAGGTGGTGGTTCTTGGGAGTAATTGGGTTGGAATTGGAGTGGTTCTATATATGGTTCATATGGCTCATAAGGTGGTTGGTATGGTCGATGAGGGTTAGAATCATGTGATGATGTCTGGTAGTAGGTGGCTTGTGAGTATGGTGGTCCAGAGTTGTGTTGAAGAGGTGGTTTATAATCATATGGTGGGCCTTGTTGGTAACTACAAGGGGTCCACTATAGTCATCATTTTGGTATGCATCACAGAATGGTTGTTGGTTATAGTGCATTGGAGGGGGTTTTTGCCAAGAGGGTTGATTAAATCCTTGTGGCTCCTCCCATCTTTGATTGTTTTGACCTTGATGCATGTTTCTGTGATAATTTCCATTCCTTGCAACAATATTGGAACCAAACTCAAAGCGAGAGGGGGTGAGAACTCATAATAGTAAATAAAAATTAAAAACGAAAATAAAAACAAATTTTAAATTAAAAGGTTATTGAAATTTAAATTTTGAAAATTAAATTTTGAATTTTGAAATCTGAAATTTTGAATTTGAAATTTTTGAAATTTTGAATTTTTGAAATTTAAAATTTTGAAATTTGAAATTTAAATATTGAATTTTGAAATTTGATTTTTGAAATAAGATAAGATAAGATTTTGAAAAAGATATGATTTTTTTGAAAAAGATTTGAATTTTGCAATTTAAATTTTAAATTTTTGAATTTGAATTTTGAAAATTGAAGTTTGAAATTTTGAAATTTGAATTTTAAATTTTTTTTTAATTTGAATTTTGAAAATTGAAAGTTGAAATTTGAAATTTGAGTTTTAAATTTCGAATTATTGAATTTAATGAGGAAAGAGAAAAATAATAAAATCACACCAAACTTAAAATTTTTAGATCAAAACGAAGAAAACAACAAAGAACAACTTGAAGGTCAAGATGAACACGAAAAACAACTTGAAGGTCAAGATGAACACCAAGAACAAATTTTTGAAAAATTTTTAATAACTAAATAAAAACCAATAACCTCTTAATTTATGAAAAAGCAAAAAAAAAAAAAAACAAAAATAAAAACAAATAAACAAGCAAAAAGCAAATATTTACAATAACCAATAATGAGGCACACATTTGTAATTTCCCGGCAACGGCGCCATTTTGAAGAACTGAAGATTGATGGTTTAGAAGTTATAGTAAACTCTCGTTACAAGTATAGTTACTAAACCAAGCAATCAACCTTTCTTACAAACGTTTTGGTTGTCACAAGTAACAAACCCCTAAATAAATTGATAACCGAAGTATTCAAACCTCGTGTCGTCTTCTCAAGGAATTGCAGGGAGGTATGTTCTTATTATTGGTTATGAGTTTGTAAATTGGGGTTTTGAAAGTAAGGAAGCAGTATGTTGAATGATAAGAATAATAAAATAAATAAATAACTATAAAATAGATTCTTGGCAAGGTATGAAAATTGGAAGTCCCATCCTGGTTATCCTTATCAATTGTAATGAGAATTGGATTTTTCTCCCACTTTGTTAACCTCTAACTATGAAGGTAAGTTAAGTGGATGAATTAATTTTTATTCCTCAGGTCCTAGTCTTTCCTTGGGAAAAGTTACAGTTATTGGAACTCGAATTAATTCTTGAAGAATTCTAATTTTCAATCAACAATGAGTTTGATAACTCAAGTGTCTCCAATGACTCAACCAAAGCCAAAAGGGAAAAATCTAAATTATTTATATAAATAAAAGAAAGCAATCATAATTCTGAAATACCTCAATTATATTAAATAAAATATTCAAATCATAACATGGAAAAATTCATAAATTTAATTAGAAAAATAAATAAAAAGGAACATTGGACCTGTGATTGCAGAAGATGAAATAATCATAAAGTGAAATGAATCCTAATTCTAAATCCTAAGAGAGAGGAGAGAACCTCTCTCTCTAAAAACTACATCTAATCCTAAAATTGTGAATATGAAAGCTTGTTTATGAATGGATGCATTCCCCTACTTAATAGCCTCTAATCTGTGTTTTCTGGGCCGAGAACTGGGTCAGAAACAGCCCAGAATTCGCTGGTTGCGAATTCAAACACGCTGATTTTTTGCCACTGCCACGCGTCCGCGTGGATCACGCATTCGCATCGTTTATCATCAGGGAAACTATGTTATATTATATATCAAATCGAATCCCCGGACGTTTGCTTTTCAACGCAACTGGAACCGCATCATTTGGACCTCTGTAGCTCAAGTTATGACCGTTTGAGTGCAGAGAGGTCAGGCTGGACAGCTTTGCAGTTCCTTCAACTTCTTGTATTCCTTCCACTTTTGCATGCTTCCTTTCCATCCTCTAAGCCATTCCTGCCCTGTAATCTCTGAAAACACTTAACACACATATCAAGGCATCTAATGATAATAAGGGAGGATTATTATTTGGTAATTTAAAGCCAAAGAAGCATGTTTTCAATCATAGCACAAATTCTGGGAAGGAATTGTAAAACCATGCAAATAGTATGAATAAGTGGGTAAAGAATTGATAAAAACCACTCAATTGAGCACAAGATAAACTATAAAATAGTGGTTTATCATCTTTCCATAGGAGTTGACTAGGACTTGAGAATCAAAATAATTAGTCCACTTAACTTTTCTTTGTTTAGCAAGGGTTAACTAAAGTGGGAGCAGAATCCAATTCTCATCACACCTGATAAGGATAACGAGGATAGGACTTCAAATTCTCATACCTTGCCAATAGATTTTATTATTTATTAATTTATTTTTTTTGTTATTTAAATTACTTGTTCTCTATTTCAAAAAACCCAAAAATATATTGTTTTACATAACCAATAATAAATCATACCTCGTTGAAATTCCTTGAGAAGACGACCCGAGGTTTAAATACTTCGGTTATAAATTTTATTGGGTTTTATTACTTGTGACAACCAAACTTTTGTACGAAAGGATTCTCTGTTGGTTTAGAAGCTATACTTACAACGCGATTATATTTTCATAAAATTCTTTACAGATAGAAAACCCGATCGTCAAAAATGGCGCCGTTGCCCGGGAATTGCAAATGTGTGCCTTATTATTGGTTATTGTAAATATTTTATTTTGCTTGTTTATTTGATTTTATTTTTGTTTTTAATTTTTATTAGTTGCTATGAGTTCTCACCCCCATCGCTTTGAGTTTGGTTCCAATGTTGTTGCAAGGAATGAAAATTATAACAGGAACATGCATCAAGGTCAAAACAATCAGAGATGGAAGGAGCCACGAGGATCTTATCAACCCTTTCGGCAACAACACCTTCCACAGTACCACAGACAAAGACCATTCCACAATGCATGCCGAGACAATAGTTATGGTGGACCCTTTCGTGACAACTAACCTCCACCAAATTACTATAGTCAAGAGCCATTCCAGGGAGCGTACCAAGATGATGGATATGGTGGACCCCCTTGTAGTTACCAACAAGGCCCACCATATGATTATGAACCGCCTCCTCAACACAACTCTGGACCACCATACTCACAAGCCCTCTACTACCAAACATCATCACATGATTTTAACCTTTATCCACCATATCAACCACCCTATGAGCCATATGAGCCATACATAGATCCACCCCAATTCCAACCCAGTTACTCCCAAGGACCACCACCTCCATATACACCACATCCATATCCATCAATCCAAGAGCCTTATGATCCTACTTATGATATCCGAGTAGAACAAGAGTCAAGGGATCGTCTCAAGGAAATAATGGATCGATTTCAAGCAACCCTGCATCAATTGGACCGAGCGATAAACCAAACAGCACCCGAAGCTTTCAAGGCTAAGGAATCTCAATTTGAGAGCAAAGAATTGAAGTGTGCTGTGCAACAAGTGGAAAAGATGGAGAGTGATGAACCACCCTCTTATCATGAACCTTTCCTCCAAAATAATGAGCCCTCACATCCACCTCAACCTTCAATACATGATACTATTGGTTTTCTTCTTCAAGGGCAAAGAGAGATGAAACGGGGAGTACTAGAATTCGCGACTGCCTTTACCGAGGTAGTAAATCGATTAGCTTCCCAATATCTGAGCACTTAAAGTACTCCCATGGCTACATGTGGAGAATCAAAAGAAGAGCGTAGCATGAAAGAGACACTAGAAACTCCGGTGGACAATGAGGAACAGGGCTTTGTATTGGAACAAGTGGAGGAAGCCATAACAGTTGCAGAGGAAGAAGTGGTTGAAGATTTAGGAGATGCTGAACCTCCATGGGAATCTAGAATTGTAGAGTACCCCTCCAATAAGATTGAAATTGATGTCAAGAAGGCCAGTGCACAACCTCCATGGCATATTCCTTATGAAGACTTAGATGGGATAGATCAAGAAGTAAGTTCCCTTGGTGATGAGAATCATGCATCAAGTCCTCCTAGTGATAAATCTACATCCGCAAACGAACTTCTTGAGTATGAAGACTCTTCTCTGATTGAGTCTGCAAATGATGTGGAAGTAGAAGCCCTTCAAAAAGGATGGACGGGAGTTGAGTACGCTTTGTCAAGAACGTTGGAGACTTCTCCACCTAGGTTGTCGTCTACTCCTTCAATTGAGTGGGTAAAATTTATCTCTGTTCGTCTTCCCATCCCACTTGAGTACGGTATTCTTGAAACGGACGGCCAACTTAGGAACCTTTGTGGCATTAAGCGTAAGAGAAGAATGTTTAGTGGTTAGAGTTGCAAATCAAGGCTTATCAAGGTTGATACTTCAAGAGAAAGATGTAAGGGCTCAACTGGTGATAATTTGGTTAGATCTAAAAGAAAAGTTTGGTACTCCGTAGAGAATTCAGAGTGCTTGCCACCCGGATGGAACCATGATGATCAACTTGAAGACGGGTGCAGAAACAAGATTTGGGATCCAGGCATATATGAGGATCAAATTTGGGAGCTCAAAACTTGTGACAAACTCCATCAAAGCTTGAGAAATTTACTTGGTATTGATAGAGCTTATTGGAAGTCCAAGCATTGGTGGAAGTTTCAGGATGAGTTCAAGCACAAGCCGCCATGACAAGGAGCTCACCAAATGTCCAACTTAAGGACTTTAACTAAAAGTGCTAGATGGGAGACAACCCACCATGGTATGATCGTTCCTTTTCAATTTTAATTTTATTTCATTTTTTTGTTTTAAAGTTTTGTTTTATTCTATTGAACCTGGAATTATTCATAACCTCCATATCAACATTTGCATTCTGCATTCTGCATATTGCATACTACATCAAAAAAAGGAATGCATGCGACGCGTAAGCGTCGCTGACGCGTCCGCGTCATAGGTGCCTTGGACACGAGAAGAAAAGAAACAAAGAGTCATGCGAAAGCGTGGCTGGAGGCGTGCCTTAGGCATAAACATGACCACGCAACCGCGTTGCTGACGCGTTCGCGTCGTTTGCGATATAGCCTCCCCACGCGTTTGCGTCACCCACGCGAATGCGTGACCCTGTAAAATCGACGTAAATGGGTGTATGGCAGCAAGTTATGATAGAGTGGGGCTAGAACCATGCTAGAAGCACCAGCGCTCCCACGCGATCGCGTGCCCCACGCGGCCGCGTCGTTTTACAAAATCAGTCCATTCACGCGTGTGCGTCACCCACGCGCACGCGTCACGCTAAATTTTGGCAAAATGCGTTTGAGACAGAAAGTTGCGCGAACGCGAGGCTGCTCTCGCGCCACTAGCACAAATCAAGTCACGCGTCCGCGTGACCGACGCGTCTGCGTCACTTGCAATTATCGCCAATCACGCGAACGCGTGATCCACGCGTCCGCGTCGTCTGCGTCGCACAACTTATCCAGATTAGTGCCAATTATCTTATCTTTTCTTCTCTAATCCTAATTTCTTCTATCTTTTCTTCTTTCTTCTTTCTTTCCTACTTTCTTTTTTCTTCATCATCCTTCTTCACTTCCATTCTATTTTACTTACTTATTTGCATACTTTCTTTCATTGTATTTTCATTTTGTGCATATTTTTATTTTCTTCTCTAAATTTATTATTTTACCATTGGTGATAAATGTTCTTATTCAACTGTTGTATCTTTTCTGATATTATTTTGATGCTTAGTGACTTGATTCACACTGTTAGATGATATTATCTTTTTGTCAATGTCAACCTTTTATGATACCTGTATTCCTTTTGCATTGACATGAACTTACACTGTCTTTCATTATCTACTGTCTCTTCCCGTTGTTGAAAATTTTGCACCACTGGTATGCCATGTGCTTCTATTGTTTTCTCACGTACATGTTGAAGCTTCCATGTAAATGAGACCCTTATCATTTGGCATTAACCCACTCATACTTCATTTATTTTCTTATCTTTATTTCTGGGTTACTTTTCTTCCCTTTTTCTTTCAGGATGGCCACCCGGAAGGGAACCGGAAGACGTTTACATGGGGAGACAGACAAGTCTATCTGCAAAATCTTCGGAGAAAAGCGCCAGTTGGAATAGCCCGTCCACCTGCACATCTCAGCATGCACCGAGGACGGTGCAATCTTTAAGTATGGGGAGGTCGATACCGATCTCCATGGGTTAGTTATTCTTTTCTCAACACCAATGTCTTATTTTCTTTATTAGTTCATTGTTACATTGCATAATAGATTGCATGTGTAGTTGATTGTTTGCATTTACGTACTACTTGATTGAAAATAATAAGTTTCTTCTAAGACCCTATTTTTGAAAATTTTCACTAATTTAAAATCAAATTTTTGTGTTAAACTTGTTTGAAGTTGTATTTGAAACATGGTTTTTGAGCCAAAGAACACATGACCCGTGAGATTTTGAGCTTATTTATATGGTTACATTATTTAACCATAAATATTTTATTCTTGTGTGTTTACTTCTCTATGATTGTAATCTTATTTTGTTTCATCCTAAATGTCCAATGTTTAATATGTTATATGCATGCGTATGATTGATGCCATTATTTGTTTAGCTCACTTGTCCCAAATAAGCCTACCCTTTAAATTACCTTTGTCAGCCACTTTGAGCCTTTTAATCCCATTTGTTCTATATTTACCACATTACTAGCCTTAAGCGGAAAAATAATTAAATATCCCAATTGAATCTTTGGTTAGCTTAAGATAGAAATTGTGGGTTAATTGAGTATGGGAAGATTGTGGGAACAAGGGTTAATAAGGGAATGTGTCATGATAAAATAATGGGAATTTGGGTACCTACTCATGTGAAACTATAAAAATTAAAAAATCCATGTGCATTGATAAGCTATATTTATTTTCATGTTAAAAAAAAATATAATAATAATAATAAGGGGACAAAATTATCCCGATTCAAAGTTAAGTTAAGTTCAAAGATCAATGCATGTGTAATAAAAAAAATTTAAAGAAAGTTGATGCATGAGTATGTAATACAAAAGTGAAAACTATGGGTAGCTAGACATGATCCTAAAGTTATATAGAGTATATGTATGTCAGGTGAAAGCTTAGGTTAATTAAAGATTCAATTTATAAGCTCACTTAGCCACATATAAATACCCTCACCCTTACCTTAGCCCCATTACAACCTTGAAAAGACCTCATGATGTTTGCATTGGTATGTTAAATATTGTTGATTGATTAGGTGAAGAACAAAATTTAGAAAGCATGATTAGAAAGAGCAGAGTGATTACCCTATACACTTGAGAGACTGGAGTGCACATACACCATCAGTAAGGGTTCAATGCTTGATTCTATGTTCCCTACTTTCATGAGCTATCTTCCTACAATGTTACCTGTTTTTACTGTATAAACTGAATTAGTGGAATTTGATTTATGTTTGTCTTGAAGAGCTTATTTACTTTTAACCAAGTAAACAAGGATCATATAGTTTATATATATATAGGTTTCATTGCATTTCATGAGTTCTACATTTTTCTACTCATTTACTTTATCTCCTTCAACTAAGCATGAGGACATGCTAATGTTTAAGTGTGGGGAGATTGATAAACCATTATTTTATGATTTATATTGTGTTTAATTGTGCGGTTTTATCAAATCTTTACCCACTTATTCATATGATTAGCATGTATTTACAATTCCTTTCCAAAATCACTCCATGGTTGAAAACTTGCTTCCTAGACACTTTTAATTATATATTTTAATTCTCCTTTATCCCATTCGATGCCGTGATCTGTGTGTTAAGCGTTTCAGACTTCATAGGGCATGAATGACTTGGAAATTGAAGAAGAGGCTTGCAAAAATGGAAGGAACACAAGAAACTAAGGAGATGACCAGCGAGTAATGACGCGAGCGCATGGCCCACGCGAACGCGCGAAATGGAGAATTCGCAGCGACACGAACGCGTGCTTGACGCGTACGCGTGGAAGCAGATCAGCACAACGACGCGAGCGCGCGCCTGACGCGCACGCATGGAAAGGGAATTCGACCAGTGACGCGTACGCGTGACCGACGCATACACGTGACAAGCGCAATTTGCAGAATTAACAGAAATCGCTGGGGGCGATTTCGGGCTGCGTATTGACCCAGTTTTCGGCCCAGAAATGCAGAATAAAGCAAGGAAACATGCAGAGACTCGGGAGATACTGGAACACATTCTCATAATTCATAATTTTAGGATTAGATGTAGTTTTTAGAGAGAGAGATTCTCTCCTCTCTCTTAGGATTAAGATTTATGATTTCTATTATGTTTAAGCTATAATCTCTTCAATCACAGGTTCAATGTTCCTTTAATTTATTTTCTACCTTTATTGATTCTATTACTTTAATTGTCATTTATCTTTCCAATTTGGCTTATGAACCATTCATGTTAGGATTTTCTTAATTAATATAAATTGAGGTATTTTAGATTTGATTTTTCTTTATTTTATTTATGAATGCTTTTAATTTAATTTAAGATATTTTTTCCTTTTGGCTTTGGTTAAGTAATTAGTAACACTTGAGTTATCAAACTCAGCTATTGATTGAAATTGGAATTCTCTGCTGGTTAATTTGTACTCCAATAACTCTAGTCTTTCCATAGGAGTTGACTAGGACTTGAGGATCAAAATAATTAGTCCACTTAACTTTCCTTTGTTTAGCAAGGGTTAACTAAAGTGGTAGCAGAATCCAATTCTCATCACACCTGATAAGGATAACGAGGATAGGACTTCAATTTCTCATACCTTGCCAAGAGATTTTATTATTTATTAATTTATTTTTCTTGTTATTTAAATTACTTGTTTCCTATTTCAAAAAACCCAAAAATATACTGTTTTACATAACCAATAATAAATCATACCTTCCTGCAATTCCTTGAGAAGACGACCCGAGGTTTAAATACTTCAGTTATAAATTTTATTGGGTTTTGTTACTTGTGACAACCAAACTTTTGTACGAAAGGATTCTCTGTTGGTTTAGAAGCTATACTTACAACGCGATTATATTTTCACAAAATTCTTTACCGATAGAAAACCTGATCGTCAATGATCGGCCTTGGTATATGATATCAAACTCGGACAGCTCCACCGACTATTTTACTAGTCGGCCAGCTAGTTCTGGTTTTTGAAGGACTTGTCGCAAGGGTTGAGCTGTTCGGACATGATGACATGACTTTGGAAATATGGCCGAAGTCTTTGTGCCGAGAAAACCAGAGCCAAAGCTAGCCTCTCAATGCTCGGATAGCGAAGTTCTGCATTCTGAAGTGTTTTGCTGGTGAAGTAGATCGGCAATTGCTGCTTTCATCTTTTTGCAATAAGAGCGGAGCTTACAGCCCAGTTAGTCACAGATAAATATAAAAATAGTGGGTCCCCTTGAAAGGGTGTTTGTAAAATTGGTAGTTTTGAAAGAGTTTCTTTGATAGTTGTGAATACTTGTTCACATTCATCGGTCCAATGGAATGCCTTTTTCTTTTTTTAAGTTTGGAAAAAACATAAAGATTTAGAAGCTAGGCAAGGTAAGAATCTAGAGAGTGCAGCAAGTCTTCCTGTTAGTTGTTGGACTTCTTTGATAGTTTGTGGGCTCTTCATATCCAAAACAGCTCGACACTTTTCTGGATTTGCTTCAATACCTCGGCTGGTGAGCATGAAGCTGAAGAATTTGCCACTTTGTATGCCAAAGGCGCACTTCTCGGGGTTTAACCGCATGTTGTATTTTCGGATTTGACCGAAGATTTCTGCGAGGTCATCAAGCTGGTTGTTGTCGGTCTTCGTTTTAGCAACCATATCGTCAACGTAGACCTCAATGTTTCTGCCGATCTGTTGGGTGAATACTTTGTCCATTAGGCATTGATATGTTGCACCAGCATTCTTAAGGCTAAATGGCATGACTTTATAACAGTAGTTTTCATATTCAGTAATAAAAGCTGTCTTACTTTGATCGGATGGATGTATTTGAATCTAGTTGTAGCCAGAGTATGCATCCATAAAGCTAAGCTTTTCATAACCAGAAGCATTGTCAACTAAACAATCAATAGATGGTAAGGGATAAGAGTCTTTTGGGCATGCTTTGTTGAGATCAATGAAATCAACACACATGCGCCATTTAACGTTATGCTTTTTCACCATGACGACATTCGTCAACCATGTTGTGAACCTGATTTCCTGAATGAAGCCAGCATTGATGAGCTTCTTGGTTTCTTCCAAAGAGGCTTGTTTGCGGTCATGGCCGAGGTTTCACTTTTTCTGTGCTATAGGTCGGACAGACGGGTGTTGTTGCTCAGCTTCATCTTCTGAAATGTGGAGTAAAAAAGAACATCGGCACTACTCCCAGGGTCCAGTAAAACCTTTTTAACTAGGAGGTCGCCGAGCTGTAGAGAGATCACAACGGGGTCATCTAGATTTGTTACGTTTGTGTTGAAGTCGAAGTCCTGGAATGTTATTTGAGGGAAGTATGTAGGTGTCTGATGATGATTTTGACTGGTTTCTATTGAAAGCATAGCTCGGTAAGACCGCTTTCTTGCCAAGCTTGTAGCGCCTCCACCTGCAAAACCTCCGGAAATACAGTTATGATACGTCTCGGTTGGTCGGGAGGGTTGGTGTTCGGTCTTTCTTTATCTCGGCTATGCTGTACTGCCGAGCTTTGTTTGTCTTGTCTTGGCTACTATAAGTCATATTGTGGATACTGTAGACTAGTGGTACAACCAATATGAATGTAACAGGTCCACCTATACTTTTACAAAAATTTTTAAATATTTATGTTTGTGGTCGTCTCTTTTTATCTATAACTCCAAGGTTATTTATTTATTTTTTTAATTTAAAGTCTAATCACAATGGATTAGATATTGAATAAGTATACATTTAATTTTTCTTTTATGCTGATTTTTTTTATTAAGCATACTTACTTAGGTGTCGTCACTAAAATTTTTTAAAATTTTATTTATAAATTATAATTTATTAGTTGCTTAGGTTGTTACTTTTTAAACTTTTAATATGCTTTCTTAGATTGTTGGGTATTTAGTTTTTAATATTGTTGAACTAATTATTTGTTTAGGTATTGTCACTAAAAATTTTTAAAAATTATAAATTACTATTTGTTTGGTTGTTCACTAGAATTTTTTAAAATTTTATTTATAAATTATAAATTATTATTTGTTTAAGTTGTTACTTTTTAATTTTAAGTTATTTGCTTAAGTTGTTTTACTTAAATTGTTATTTTTTAAATTTTAAGTTATTTGCTTAGGTGGTATCCTTTTAAATTTTAAATTATTTGCAAATTACTCTTTTTAATTTTTTATGATTGTAGTTTCCTCATATTCCTAAGCTAATAAGTTCACGTAATTATTGTGATTTTTGAAAAACTAAGTTATATTTAAACAAACTAAATAGAAAGATAAGGGAGTCTCTTTAATTTAAAGAATAATTATTCAAATTAAGTCCCTAAGGATTTTAGAATTGGACATTCTCGTCCCCAAAGAAAATTAATACACAGATTAATCCCAAAGGTTTTATTCCGGCGGACAAATCAGTCCTCAGTTTATTTTTCGGCAGAGTAATTACACAGATCAGTCTCCAAAGATTTTAAAAACGAATATTTTAGTCCAAAAAAAAAAACTAATGTACAAATTAATCTCCAACGTTTCTTTCTGTTAGACATAATAGTCCTCCTTCCAAAAATAAAATAAAATAAAATAATTATTATTATATATATATAGTCACTCAATAATAATAATAATAATTTTATTTTATTTTTGGACAGAGGACTATTATGTCTAACAGAGAGAAACATTGGTGATTGATTTGTACATTAATTTTTTTGGACTAAAATGTCCATTTTAAAAATCTTTGGGGACTGATCTGGGTAATTACTTTGCCGGAAAATAAACTGAGGACTAATTTGTCGAAGTAAAACCTTGGAGATTGATCTGTGTATTAATTTTTCTTGGGGACTAAAATGTCCGATTTTAAAATCCTTGAGGACTAATTTAGGTAATTACTCTAATTTAAATTTACAGAGGAATTAACTAAGTTCATGTAATCTTTATATTTATCTTTATAGTAATACAAATCGGGAGTTTATATGCCGACATAGCGCTTATACGTTTAGTTTAAAAATTTATTTATTTAGGTGTCGTCACTAGAAATTTTTAAAATTATATTTATAAATTATAAATTATTATTTGCTTAGATTGTTATTTTCAAATTTCAAATTATTTGTTTGAGTTGTTTCACATAGGTTGTTATTTTTTAAATTTTAAATTATTTTACTTAAATTGTTGTTTTTTTAAATTTTAACACTATTTTTTAAAAATTTGTTGATTTTTTTATCACTATTTTTTAAAAATTTATTGGTAAGTTTTAAATTTAGAATAATCAATTATAAGATAGGAAGACTCGAACTCGCGACCTCTTAGATGAGTATGGGGAGATTATATCATTTGAGCTATAACTCATTGATAAATATTTGTGTTTGTTAGGATTTATATTTTAAATATATTTATATATTTATTTTACCAGTAAATTTAATTCAAATTCAAGTTAAAGTCAATTAAGTTTAGAGAATTCTAGCTATGAGTTAACTATAAAAGTATAAGTTGAGACATGTATAATACAATAATTTAAAGTACATTAACCTTTCTTTACATATATCCAAAATCTAAAATTTTTTTACTTTTTTCAATGGCTAGTATTCACAAAAATGCAGAAATCAATCATACAGTTGACAATTTGTGTATACATATACGAGTGATACGGTTATGAACACTACCAAACTACGAAAATTCTCCATTGTCATACTCAATTGAGATGGTTTGGCTCGATAAAGACGTGAGTTTCCTACCAATTTCTTAAATAATATTAAATTTATATTACTCATATTTTAAATTTATTTGTTTATTCCCATTTAATTGTTCTTTGATTTTTGTTTATTAATTCTAGGGAGAAAAAATACACGCCTCAATTAAGAAGGCTCTTCTGTCTCAATTCGTGAATTTACTAAAAGAAGGAATATCTTACCAAATAAAATATTTTGGTGTTGGACTCAATTTGGGTAACTTCAAGACTACACATTATGAGTATGTGATTAATTTAAACCAACGTATCGATGTACATATATTTCTAGAATCGTCAAGTATCTCACGATATGGATTTAATTTTCTAAGTTTTGACACTCTCAATGTTTCTAGATTCGATTACACCTATTTGGTTAGTAAGTAATTTATTTATTTTATTGATAATTTCAATTATATTTTTTTCTTAATAAACTTATTGACAACAAACCTTTTTTTAGTTTTAATCCATTCTAGATGTTATTAGATATATTGCTGAAAATAAAAGGAAGAGGACTCTTGAAAAGGATAACAAGTCTACCAAGTACATTATTATTGAATTAGAGATCGATAATGAGTAATTATATATTTGTTTTTATAAATCTATAAATTTTGATATTAACTTCATTGTATATTTTATTTTATGAATTTAAAATGATTAATTAATTATTAATTTTTTAAATTATGTTTGAAATTTTAATTTAATTGTTACTTTTTAAATTTTAAAAATATAAAATATGTATATAGTTTGATACTATTTCATTGATG
>NC_029790.2:112893294-112903563 GCF_000816755.2 Arachis ipaensis | reverse complement strand
TTATGAATTTAAAATGATTAATTAACTAATTAATAATTTTTTTAATTGTATTTGAAATTTTAACCTAATTGTTAATTTTCATAACTTACAACAAGGGTAGTGATGCACCACTATTTCGTGGTACATCTTGTGTTTAATTGAGTTGATTTTATCCATTATTCTCATACTTGTTCATGTAAATTGCATGTTTTACATTTTTCTTTCTGATTTTGTGCTATGATTGAAAACATGTTTCTTTGGTCGTAATTTAGCTAATTTTAATCCTCTCTTATTACCATTCGATGCCATGATATGTGTGTCAAATATTTTCAGAGATTACAGGGCATGAATAGCTTAGAAGATGGAAAGGAAGCATGCAAAAGTGGAAGGAATACAAGAAATTGAAGGAACTGCAAAGCTGTCAGCCCTGACCTCTTTGCATTCAATCGATCATAACTTGAGCTATAGAGGTCCAAATGAGGTGGTTCTAGTTGAGTTGGAAAGCTAACATCCGAGGCTTCGCAACGATATATAATTTGCCATAGTTGATCTGGCGTTTAGGGGCGCGCACGCGCAAAGCACGCGGACGCGCGCATGGTGCAAAGTTCAACGTATCAGAAATTGCCTCTGGGCTGTTTTTGACCCAGTCTTCGACTCAGAAAACACAGATTAGAGGCTATAAAGTGGGAGAATCTATTCATTCATTCAGACACTTCTCATTATTCATAATTTTAGGTTTGAGATGTAGTTTCTAGAGAGAGGCTCTCTCCTCTCTCTAGGTTTTAGGATTTCTCTTAGTTTTAGGTTTATTTCTTCTCAATTTCAGGTTCAATGTTCCTTTACTTTAGTTTCTCTTCTACTTTTATTTGTTCTAGCATTCTAGTTTAATTATTTTCCTTGTTGATTACTTTATGTTGACAATTTGGTTTATAAACTCCATGTTAGAATTGATTTTCTTCTTTAATGCAATTTGAGGTATTTCATATTTATGATTTTAATTTAGCTTTTTACATTTTTAGCTTGAATTGATTAATTGGAGACACTTGAGTTATCAAATTCCTTTGTTGATTGATAATTGAAATTTTCTGGTTGATTTGGATCCCTCTAAAGCTAGTCTTTCCTTAGGAATTGACTAGGACTTGAGGAATCAAATTGATTAATCCACTTGACTTTCCTTTATTTAGTAAGGGTTGACTAAGTAGGAGCAATGAACAATTCTCATCACAATTGATAAGGATAACTAGGATAGGACGTCCAGTTCTCATACCTTGCTAAGAGCTTTATTAGTTATTAATTTAATTCTTACAATTTACTTTTCTTGTTCCTTATTCAAAAACCCCAAAAAGATAATCTTCTATAACCAATAATAAATACACCTCCCTGCAATTCCTTGAGAGACGACCCGAGGTTTAAATACTTCGGTTATTAATTTTATTGGGTTTGCTTTAGTGACAACCAAACTTTTGTATGAAAGGATTCTTTGTTGGTTTAGAAACTATACTAGCAACGGGAATTTATTTGTGAATTCTTTACTAGCAAAAATCCGTTCGTCAAAATGGCGGCATTGCCGGGGAATTGCAAATGTGTGTCTTATTATTGGTTATCGTAAATATTTGCTTTTTGCTTGTTTGCTAGTTTTTGTTAGTTTTAGGACTTTGTTGCTTATTTTTATTAGTTCTTGTTTTTATTTTCTTTAGCTACTATGAACTCTCACCCTTTTGGCTATGAGTTTGGTTGTAATTATGTTGCAGGAAGAGGAGATTACAATGAGAATATGCATCAAGGATGGGAGAATCAAAGATGGGAGGAGCCACAAGGATTTGATCAACCCTCTTGGCAATAACCTCCACCAACATACTATGATCAAGAGCCATTCCAAGAAGCATACCAAGATAACGGCTATGGTGAGCACTCTTTTGATTATCAACAACCACCACCATACACCTATGAACCCCCTCCTCAACATAATTTTGAACCATCATACTCACAAGCACCTTACCACCAAACACCCCCATATGACTCTAATCCTTACCCACCATACCAAGAGCCTTATGAACCATACATAGAACCACCCTAATTCCAACACAATTGCCCCCCTTCCTCTTCCTATGACGAGATGCTTCAATCTTTTGCACAGGGACAAATGACCCTGGAAAGCACACTTATTGGTCTTACTTCTGCTATACACGCTCTCATCGCCCATATTGGATCACTAAATACCCCCAACAATCAACTCTCAAACTCTAGTGCACTTCCTTTTCAACCACATAATGATCTTCCCATCCCATCACCACCCTCCATGGAAGAGCACCCGCATCCATTAATCCAAGAGCAACACGATCCCAATTATGCTACTGACATGGAACAAGAGAGAAGGGATCGTCTTAGGGACGTAATGGATCGGTTACACGCGGCTTTATTTCAAGAGGAGCAAGAGGAGGCCCAAAATGTGGAGGTAGGAGAGACCCTTGAAGATGAAGGAGTAGTTGAAGGGAATTGTCATGGAAAGTAAATCATCAAGGAGGAGTACGATTTTATACTAAAACAACTGGACAAAGCAGCAATTATTGAAGAGAAAGAAGTGGTTGCAGACTTAGGAGATGCTGAACCTCCATGGGAAAGTCCAGTCATAGAGCCTCCTTCTAAGATGTTTGATGTTGATGTTGAGGAGGGTGTACAACCTCCAAGGCATATCCTGGTTGAAGACTTTGAGGAGGTTGATCAAGAGATGGATTCAATCATTGATGAATCCTTATCTGCAATTAAATGCTCTCCCATTGGACTTGACATGGAGATTAAAGAAGAAAAAGCACAACCTCCCATGCCCTTGGTGAGCAATGAATAAGAGATTGAATTGGAAGGAAGCTACCAAAAGGAAGCGATTGAACTTGAAGAAGCTTCCAAAGAGGTGGAAGTTGTCAAGGAAGAGCACAAGGGAGTGGAGCTTGAAATCACCTTGCCAAAGTTGTTGGAGACCTCTCCCCCTAAGTCACCATCATCCTTCACAACATTCAAGTGGGTAAAATTCATATCTCTTAGCTTTTTCATTCCACTTGAATATGGTTTACTTGAGACAAATGGTCAACTTCGAGCTCTTTGTGGCTTTACGAGTAAGAGGAAGATGGCTAGTGGTAGGAGTTGTCATGCAAGATTCAATATGGTGGAAATCTCAAAGTTTAAATGCAAAGGTTGGTGTAAAGCTTGACTGAATGGGTCTAGGAAGTTGTTTGGCCGCTTCAGTGAGAATTCAGATTGCTTGCCACCCAGTTGGAACAATGGCGATCAACACAAAGACGGGTGCATAAGCAAGGTTTGGGACCCCGGAATTCATTCTAGCAATCAACACTCTTGGGGCCTTGTCACTTGCTTCAACTTGCTTGAAGGCGTTATGCGCCTAGCTTGGGATCCCAGAGGCTATTGGAATTGCAAGCATTGGTGGGGATTCCTGGAGGAGTTCAAGCATAAGCCGTTCTGACAAGAAGCTCACCAAATGTCCAACTTAAGGACTTTAACTAAAAGTGCTAGGTGGGAGACAAACCACTATGGTATGATCGTTCATTTTCATTCTTAGTTTTATTTTGTTTTATTTTCATTAGTGTTAATTCATACATTCTGCATCATCATTTGCATTTTGCATAAAAAAGGGGATCGACGCGCCAGCGCCTAGTGCGCGTCCGCGTCCTTTGTGGATGTGAAATGGGTTAGATTGAACAGAGAGTGGTGCGGGAGCTGGGCGAGAAACGTGCCTTAGGCACAATCCCACCCACGCGCAAGCATACTATACGCGTGCGCACCGTTTCCACTTTTGGCGACCCACGCGTCCGCGCCCTTAGCGTGTCCGCGTGCTTGGGAAAATTGGCATAAAACCTCGTCTTACCCGAGAGTTATGCTGAACTGGGGCTGGTACTGTGCTCAAGGCACAAATTCACCGACGCGTACGCGTCCATGATGCGTGCGCATCCTTTTCCACACATGGCCACCTACGCGCCCGTGCACTGTGCGCCTCCGTGCCATTTCTTTTCTCTCAATGCACGCGTACGCGTGCGCGTCGATTGCGCCACCAGCTTTCAAATTTCTCTCCTCCCTTCTCCTCCTTATTCTCTTTCTTTCTCTTTTTTTATTCCATTTGCATACTCGTATTCATGGCATTTTAACTTTGTTGTTTCCTCTCCTTTTCTCTCTATATCTCTTGTTTTCACATTGGTATTAAATTTTCTTACTCATCTGCTGCATATTTCCTGCATTGTAATGGGTGCTTCTTGACTTGTTTTCTATTTAGTTGACATACCCTGTGCTTCTATTATTTTCTCACTTACATGTTGTAGCTACCATGTAGTTGAGCACCTTACTATTTGGCACTAGCCCACCTATGTTTTATTTCTTTTCATATCTTTGCTTGTGGGTTCTTTTCCTTCCTTTTTCTCTTCTTTCAGGATGGCCACCAAGAGGGAAAAGGAAAACTTTTCAACCTGGAGCAATAAACAAGTCTGCGGCACAATCTTTGAAGAAAAAGCATCAGTTGAAGCCACCCGCCCACTTGCGCATCTTTGCATGCACCGAGGACGGTGCAATCTTTAAGTGTGGGGAGGTCGATACCGATCTCTGTGGGTTAGTTACTCTCTTTTCAACACCAATGTTTAGTTTTCGTTGTTACTGAGTTGTTGCATTGCATAGTAGATTGCATGTGTAGTTAATTGCTTGCATGTATGTACTACTTGGTTGAAGTAATATTTTCTTTTTCAAGAAACTAATTTGAAATAATATAGCATTTCACTAATTTGAATTAAAATTTTGTTAAACTTTTTTGAAAAAAATTAATTTAGAACATGGTTTTAGAGCTCAAACACACAAAAACTTGTGAGATTTTGAGCCTATTCGATTGGTTGCATCTTATCAACCAATATTTTATTTTTGTGTGTGTATTGTTCTCTCTAAAATTGTGATATTTGTCTTGCTTAATTCTATATTTCCATTATTTGATGTATGCATGCACTTATGTGATTGAGGCCTTGTTTCACAAAGCTTACATACCCATATGGCCTTAACTCTTCATTATCCTTTGCAAACCAATTTTGAGCCTATTTCATCCCTTTTGTTCTCTATTTTAGCACATCATTAACTCTAAGCGGAAAACAATAATGTCCTTAATTTGAATCCTTGGTTAGCTTAGACTAGTGAGAGTGTTCATGATTTAAGTGTGGGGAAAGTGGGTTTGGAAACGTTTGGTTTGGGAATTGAGTATGTTAGACTTTTCTGTGAAAATGTGAAAAAAAATGTTGAGCGTATATATTCTTGCACTCAATACTTTAATCATATGCATTGAGAAAAATAAAATAAAAGAAAAGAAAAATATAAAAAAATAGAAAAAAGAAAAGAAAAAGAGCAAATAATAAAAGGAGACAAAATGCCCCAAAGTAATTGGTGAAAGCAATGCATATGAGTTGTACTAAAACATGGATGCATGAATATGTGGCAAAACATAGTTAATGGATAGTTAGGATTTATATTATGATTAAATGGATTGTCCTAAGTTAGGTGAGAAGTTTAGGTTAATTAAGGATTCAGATTTTAGTCCACTTGACCAAATACAATCCTACCTTGACCTTGACCCCATTACAACCCTTAAAAGACCTCTTGATTTGTGTATTTATGCATTAAATTTATGTTGATTGTTAGATGAAGAGAAATTCTTAGAAAGCAAGCTTAGTAGAGAATTGAGAGAATCGAACCTTAAACACCTGAGCGATTAGAGTGTATACACTTCCGGTGAGGGTTCGATGCTCGATTCTTTGTTCCCGGCTTTCATGAGCTATCTTCTTCTTGCAAGTCTATTTGTCATTCATTTTTATGATTCGAATTAGTGAAATCCAGTTCATATTTGTTCTTAAAAGATTTATTTACTTTTAACCAAGTAGGTAAAAGCATTTTGCATTTAGTTGCATTCATATAGATAGTTTGCATTTCATAAATTCTAGCAGTCCTCTTCACTCTCTTATAGTTTTTCTTGGGCTTAGCATGAGGACATGCTAATGTTTAAGTGTGGGGAGATTTGATGCACCACTATTTCGTGGTACATCTTGTGCTTAATTGAGTGAATTTTATCCACTATTCTCACACTTGTTCATGTAAATTGCATGTTTTACATTTTCCTTCCTGATTTTGTGCTATGATTGAAAACATGTTTCTTTGGTAGTAATTTAGCTAATTTTAATCCTCTCTTATTATCATTCGATGCCATGATATGTGTGTTAAGTGTTTTCAGAGATTACAGGGCAGGAATGGCTTAGAGGATACAAAGGAAGCATGCAAAAGTGGAAGGAATACAAGAAATTGAAGGAACTGCAAAGCTGTCAGCCCTGACCTCTTTGCATTCAATCGATCATAACTTGAGCTACAAAAGTCCAAATGAGGCAGTTGAAGTTGCGTTGGAAAGCTAACATTCGGGGCTTCGCAACAATATATAGTTTTTCATAGTTGATCTGGCGTTTAGGGGCGTGCATGCACAAAGCACGCGGACGCGTGCATGGTGGGAAGTTCAGCGTATCAGAAATCGCCTCTGGGCTGTTTTTGACCCAGTCTTCGACCCAGAAAATACAGATTAGAGGCTACAGAGTGGGAGAATCCATTCATTCATTCAGACAATTCTCATTATTCATAATTTTAGGTTTGAGATGTAGTTTCTCCTCTCTCTAGGTTTTAGGATTTCTCTTAGTTTTAAGTTTATTTCTTCTCAATTCCAGGTTCAATGTTCCTTTAATTTAGTTTCTCTTCTAATTTTATTTGTTCTAGCATTCTAGTTTAATTATTTTCCTTGTTGATTACTTTATGTTGACAATTTGGTTTATGAACTCCATGTTAGAATTGATTTTCTTCTTTAATGCAATTTGAGGTATTTCATATTTATGATTTCAATTTAGCGTTTTACGTTCTTAGGTTGAATTGATTAATTGAAGACACTTGAGTTATCAAAATCCTTTGTTGATTGATAATTGGAATTTGCTGGTTGGTTTGGATCCCGCTAAAGCT
This sequence comes from Arachis ipaensis, assembly GCF_000816755.2. Lineage (NCBI taxonomy): Eukaryota > Viridiplantae > Streptophyta > Magnoliopsida > Fabales > Fabaceae > Arachis > Arachis ipaensis. The sequence continues at coordinate 112,896,558 of NC_029790.2, read as the reverse complement.
AGTCTTTTCTTAGGAGTTGACTAGGACTTGAGGAATCAAATTGATTAGTCCACTTGACTTTCCTTTATTTAGTAAGGGTTAACTAAGTGGGAGCAATGAACAATTCTCATCACAATTGATAAGGATAACTAGGATAGGACGTCCAGTTCTCATACCTTGCTAAGAGCTTTATTAGTTATTAATTTAATTCTTGCAATTTACTTTTTCTTGTTCCTTATTCAAAAACCCCAAAAAGATAATCTTCTATAACCAATAATAAATACACCTCCCTGCAATTCCATGAGAGACAACCCGAGGTTTAAATACTTCGGTTATTAATTTTATTGAGTTTGCTTTAGTGACAACCAAACTTTTGTACGAAAAGATTCTTTGTTGGTTTAGAAACTATACTAGCAACGGAAATTTATTTGTGAATTCTTTACTAGCAAAAATCCGTTCGTCAAGTAGTTCACACCAAAGTTCCTAAATGACATTAAATGTTTGGGAATACCCAATTAGAAGTTGACTTTGAAATCAGAAGTTACTGTAATGCTACTGTGAAATATAGACCAAACTTTAGGTTAATGCAACGGGACAAGGTTAATAGTTAACGAACTTGGTAACAACATAATTGGAGCGGCGATAGTGATTGGTAGAAATATTGGAGACAAAGTGTACATTCCAAGAATAAAATTGATCCCTTCAGATTCAGGATTGCCATTTAAGTTTTTACAATGAGCATTAACAAGAGTCTGGGTCAATCATTATCACATGTAGGGCTATACTTGCTAAAATCAGTGGTCACCCATAGACAACTATTTAACATGTTATGATTTACACTTTTGTACAAGTATTTACTGTAAATATAACTAATTTATCTATAACTCTTCTTTCAGACTTGAGATGAAATGTGTAATAGAGAGCACAACATCATATGCCAATTGCTTTTCTAATGAAGTTAGTAAGGTACTAGGTTGTCGATAAATTTTTATTAGCCTTTTGGAATGGTTTAAAGTTTAGTGTAAAATTGACATGCTACTATTACAGTTATATATATATATATAGACACACACACACCAAAGATAGGAAGACTCGAACCTGCAACCTCTTAGATGAGTATGGAAAGACTATATCATTTGAGCTATAACTCATTGGCCTATTACAGTTATATATGTTATTACTTTTTCATGTCGCATTCCTTATGATTCAAGAATATTATAGATTTCAAACTGTCCTATTTGCATTTTACTTTGAACAAAGATAAAATAGCATATTCAGTACATTTATTATACTAAACTTGAGAAATTTATGATTATAAAATATTATTTTCGATTTACCATGTCGAATTTAAATATAAGCCCATGAATCGCACAAGTTTAACACTAGTTTACAGTATAAATAAGATAAGACACAAGACGACGTGGCCGTATCACGTTTGTACACGTATTGTGTAACGCCTTTATCTCGTTTACACGATAAACAAGATAAGAGTGGAAGAGGCATATATATATATATATGCCTTTCGTCCACAGCCACTTTAAAGAGCTTTTCACTTCCATTTCTTGGCATTTTCTTCCACTTTTACCATTTTCTATCATATTTTTTAATTACTTAAAGAATATGGCGCACGCTTACATAACAGACTGAACGCAACTTGGCACATTGCAGGGGCAGCCCACCTTTGAGGTTGGTGTTGTTTTTTGTTTTATGTTTATGTTAAAAAATAAATCTGTTGCCATACTTAGGGTACTTTTATAGAGGTAGTATGGAGTATATGTTATGCGAATGAATATATAGTTAAAAATAGTTTAAATGCTAAACTATGACGTTAGACATGAATTTGTTTGTTAAATGTTTGTTTTTCTTTAATCTAAGTTATTATTAAGCATATGTTTATTAATTTATTTATTAATTTGGGTTATTAACAATTTTTAGTAAACTTAATTAAGTAGAAAAATGTTTATATTTTTATTTACTAAATATTTAAGTAAATGGTTTTTTCTTAAATTTCTTATTACTTAAACTAAGTTATCAAGTTGATAGTGTACCTGTTGGTTATTCAAGTAAATGTTTACATTTAATTTAACTTGCGAAGGAGATGCGAAATAAATGTTGTTATTCACTATTTAACTAAATAATGTTATTTAAATTAAATAAAATAGATGTTTATTAGTTTGGCTATTAATTATCTTATGAAATATTTTTATTTGCATTATATTATACAGACATTTAAATTAATTATTTTACTAAATATTTTCATTATTTAAGTAAATTTTTTTATTAAAATAAATTTATAATTTAAATATTTGTAGTTATTTGTTAAAATAGTTTACTTATAAGTCAAATTAATTCTTTATGTATACGTTCGTCAATAGAATGTTTTACGTTGAAATTCTTATAGCTTTATAGGTTTACGCATTTCTGATTTGACTTTTTATTGTTTACTAGAGGTCTCACCTACTTCTTTCCAGGAGAGTGAGTGACACACTCCCACCACCGGACGCCATTGTCTTGTACTTGAGAGAGGCTGGGTTCAACGACACGTTGCCACTCAGGAATTTTGTGTTCGACAACTCTCTAATCATGACATTTGTTGAGTGCTAACATCTAAAGACCCAGACCTTTCAACTGTCATGGGGTGAGTGCATGATCACCCTCCAGGACGTCGGATACCACCTCAAGCTACGCGCTAATGGAGAACCTGTGGGTGGTTGCTTTCATGACTTTCATACATGGTACGGGATTTGGGAGTTGGTTGAGCGACTACTCAGTGCCAGACCTCCTGTAGTCCAACAGCATGGAGCACAGAGGAAGGAGTCTTTTTTCCTGGAGCTGACATGGCTTTGGAAGCGTGTCCGATAAATGCTGCCCGATACTGATGATTTAGCTACCCTCCGACAGTGTGCGAGGTGCTACATACTGTTGATGATTGGGGGTTACCTGATGACTGATAAGTCCAACAATCAGGTTCATCTTTAGTGGCTCTCACTACTGGACGACTTTTAGATGTGCCGATCTCTGTCTTGGGGATGCTAGTATGGACGTACCATTCCCTATGCTCTGCAGCACACTGTTCCACCACAGACATCACAGGCTGCTGTCCTCTGCTGGTATCTTGGATATACCAGAGGTTCCCTAAGTGGTATCTACATGAGCAACAGGTTTACATGTACCTTATGGTTGCGAGGTAACTGTTTTTTATTTTTGCTACTCCTACTAAAATTCTCTCATTTTTTATTGGGGTTAAGAACTTATTGTAATAACTATAAAAAAATAGTAAAATAT
>NC_029790.2:112867785-112893185 GCF_000816755.2 Arachis ipaensis | reverse complement strand
GAAAAAAAATAAAGTATTAAATACAAATTTAATAATAAAAATAGAGTAGTAAAATGATTAAAAAAATAACTGAAAGAGACAATAGGTAATTTAAATGGAATATTGTGCAAAAATAATGGTGGAGGGTCAGTGCTTTCAGTAGATGGAACATTGCGTGAAAATAGTGGTAGAAGGTTAATACTTCTAACAGATAGAATATTGTGTGAAAATGGTGGTGGAAGGCTAGTATTTCTAACAGAAATAGAAAATATTTTTCACAGAGCCAAGAATGAAAGTAGCACAATGATTTCTTTTATTTTAAAGTCAAAAATTTATTTTAATGGGAGTGATAAAATAACTTTTAAGAATGAGAAAACTCATATTTTTGTACTTTTTCAAAAGCTCTTAATTAATTTTTCAAGAAGTTAAAAATATTTTCTCAAAATGGTACTAAACACACATAATGTGACTTTTCATAATTAAAAAATATAAAAAAAAATAGCTTTTACTATTTTTCAAGTGGGCTCTCAATCTAAATGCCAAGTATCAAAGAATAAATGATAATGTTCTGGCAAGGATACTCTTCCTGAGCTATACATCGGCTCCTTGTTGCTCGGTATGCTTTATAACTTGAGCCGAACCGGGGATATCCTCGTGAACTCGGACTCGAGCGTTGTACCTGCAAAAAGGACTCCGACGTCCAAGTCAGTAAAGGAATCACTTAAACAAAAGTGTGCGTATGATCGGGACGCTGTTTGGTAGTATGTTATTGTGGAATGAATTTGCTGTGTGCTTTATCGTTGATGCCGTTTGGTAGTTTAGTATGGAGCTAGCAGTTGGTTTGGTCCGAGATCTTAGCGCCTGATCTTGTCGCAAGATTGAGGGGAGCATTCTGTTAAGATAGAGCCGTTTTCATGATAGGTCTTGTCGAGGTATGACTCGGTTTTGCCCGAGATCTTAGGGGTACAGTACACAGCCCCCAAGCTTGACTTGTTGTAATTCAGCAAGTTGAGCTTTTTCTTATAGAGTCATACCTCGGTATTTTTTAGGGTAAAATACTGAAGCCCCTAAGCTCAACGTGCGTTTCAAGCTTAGGTTTTGAAAAATAAATGGATTTAAATTAAAAAATGTTTTTGAAAAAGTTTTGCTTTGTGAATTGGGCTACAATAAATTTATACTAGGCTGTGTTGGATCCGGACCATTTCTGCATTGGGAGCTGTTTATTATTTTTTCAACTTCCACTAGAATAGTGGGTTGTAATTAAACCTTTTACCGTTTCTTTTACAAGACACAACTTCAGTTGTAAAATTTGATAAGTGTGAGAAGACATGTCTTCCAGAGGTTAGTCTTTTCCTCCTCTTACTGTCTTCTTGTCTTCTTACTGTCTTCTCATTTTTTCTCCTCTGCTTTATTTTTTTTTTGAAAAATGGTTAAAGAAAAAGAGAAAGAAAAGCTGAAGGTTGTCGAAGTGAACAAAGAGAACCCTTATCATTGGGTGCATGTTGATGTAAGAACTCATGCGTCGTCGTTCTGTGATTACGAGTCGCTTCGTGGTTTGGAAGCCCTAAGGTTTGATAGGGGGGTTCTGGCGTTCGTGTCGAATTTCTTCCTTGTACCCATGAGGAGAGGGTTTGTGAGAGGAGAGGAGACTGGGGTTATTTTTATATGTATGTCCCTTGCTTGTCTGAATTGCATGTGAAGTTTCCTTTCACAGATTTTGAGTGTAAGGTTTAACTCAGCTGAACTGTACTCCGTCGCAGTTACGTCCAAATTCCTGGGCATTTTTGCGTGCATTTGAATGTCTGATGAGTTTTCTGAATTCTCTTGTTTCTCTTAATGTTTTCCTTTCTTTGTTTCAATCGAAAGGGGTACGTAAAGGGCTTTGGGTGTTTTTGAGTAGTTTCCCTGGCCGTCCTATTTTCCTATTGTATAAATCTTCCTTTAAAAACTTTAAATCTATGTTTGTAAAGGTTCGTTCTTTGGAGTCTGAATATCCTTTTTATTTAGATAGTGAGTTGATAGAGAAATATCCTTTGTACTGGTGTTCTGAACCGTTGCAAATCTTCGAAGCTAGTGAGAGGAGTGAGGAGGAGGACTGTTTGTTAGAATTTTTAATCGAAAATTTTGCTGATGGGGAGTGTTTGCCTATTCCTGATTTACTGAGATACGAAGAGGGAAATGACAAAGAAGGGCTGGAATTGTATATAGGTAATTTTGGTTTTATATGTTTTGATTTTGTTTGATTGCCTATTATTCATCCCTTGCTTTTTATAGGTAGTAGAGTTCCGAATTTGAATGCTGCTAAGTTTCAAGCGTACATGAAGAAGAAAAGTGAGAAGGGTTGTAGTGCATCCGGGGCTGTTAAAGAGATAGAGGGGATGCTGCTTTTTCCTCTGCTCAGCCTCTTCCTTCTCTAAAACGGAGGATGACTGAGTCGGAAAACTCTCTAGAGGTGATTTTCGAAGGTGATCAAAGTGCTGCTGTGAAGTCTATTTTTGAAAGGCAACGAAAACTACATGGTTTTATTCCTGGAGCGAATCCGCATTCTGTGTGGAGTGATCAGTTTCCAATTTCCGAGCTTGCTATCGTGTGTCCCAGTATCCTGGAAACATGGGTCTCACGCGTTGGACTGGAGTTGAGGGGATGGGCAAGTTTCTTCAGGTTGGATTTTCTGTTTACCTCTTTTTCGTATTTGTAAGGTTTTTTGATTGTGTTTTTTCCTTGTCTCTTATAGATTGTTGCTTCTCTGCTGTTGTGTGTTGATCGTGCTTTGTAGATTGTTGCTTCTCTGCTGTTGTGTGTTGATCGTGCTACTGAACTGTTGGGCTCGGAACAATAGGTAATGGTGGAGAAGGCTTCGTCTCTTGAGCGTTTGCTAAAAGAGAGGGAAGAGGTCATCATTGACGTGACCTCGAAAATGAAGGAGAGAGAGAATGAAGTTTCTCGTCTTCAAGAACAAATTAGACTATTACAAGTTGAGGTTAAGGAGAACGATAAGGTCAAGGGTGAAATGACTGCTCGTCTCAGCAAGCTTGAGGAGGAGAAGATGGATATGTTTGCAGCTGGTTTTCAACGTGCCGTCAGCCAGGTCACATTGTTTTCTCCGAACTTTGATGTGAGGAGACTCAATGTGACCAAAGTTGTTGTGAATGGGGAACTTGCGAATGATGAAGCTGGCGAGGAGCAGGCTAAAAGCGTTCCTCCTCCTTCTTAAAAAATGTGTGTACTTTAGTTGTGTTTATTTTAAGGTTGTTTTTTCGAGTTGTTTCGGAATATTTTGAACTTGTTTTGCATGAAAATTTTGGTGTCGGATTTAACTGCTATGATACTTTATAAACTGCATGTGGATGGATGTTGACTCTAGCTTTGGTTTGCTAGTTAGATAATAGATGCTACTTTATCTCTACAAATAGTTTGGACAAGGATCCCAGATCGGGAACTTTTTAGTTTTTATTGGAAGCTCTTTTCATCTATATGCATAGTATGTTTATAGTTTGGAACGACTTTGTTCGTCCCTTATTTGATGATGATTTTTGAATTTGGCGTTTTTGACCTATGCGGTCGGTTTCATTATTAGTAAGATGGATGCAATTTCCGTAGTTGTTTTGTCGGTTTGACGATATACAGTTAGTATAGATAGTGGAGCAGGGTGTGATGAATTTTATTAGTATACAAATCAGTCTATCGAGGAAGGTATGAAGTGGTCGGCCTCGTTAAAACCTGTTCGAGTAAAACCCTCCTTAGGGATAAACCTCGTGATCAGGAAAAAGAGTACCTGACCATTTCATATGTACATAGGAATTCAACTGTAATAGATTTTTAAAGATGAAAAATTCCAAGTGTTAGGAAGAGCTGTTCCTTCTAGTGTTTCGAGAGAGTATACTCCTTTCCGATGACTTTGGAGATGCGGAAGGGGCGTTCCCAATTAGTAGCTTGCTTTCCCTGTCCTGGTGGTTTCCGGACTTCTTCCATTTGTCGTAGGACCAAGTCTACTTCTTGTAAGGTTCTTGGTTTCACCTTTTTGTTGTATTGCTTTCGCATTGCTACATGCATGGCTTGCTGCCTTAGTTCTATGAGGCTTCGTTCTTCGCTTATTAGGTCAGGCTCGGTTGATCTGGTTTCCGAGTTGCCCTGTTCATCAAAGTATTCGGTCCGATTGGACCTTTGGCTGATCTCGATGGGTATCATACAGTCTGCACCATAGACTAGTTGGAATGGGATTTCATTTGTTGTTGTGTGGGGTGTTGTGTTATAAATCCACAACACTTCCGGTATAAGCTCGGCCCATCGTCTCTTAGCATCTGTCAATTTCTTTTTTAAGGCCTGCAAGATAACCTTGTTAGCTGCCTCCGCAATCCCATTGGTTTGTGGGTATTTGACGGAGGAAAAACGATGTTTGATATTGGTGCACGGAATTGTGAATCACACTTTTCACAACTCTGGTGCCACTAACCAGCAAGTGCACTGGGTCGTCCAAGTAATACCTTACGTGAGTAAGGATCGATCCCACGGAGATTGCCGGCTTGAAGCAAGCTATGGTTATCTTGTAATTCTTAGTCAGGAAATCAATGATAATTCTTAATTTCAATAGTAAAAAGTAAAAGAGCATCAAATAAATACTTGTTATGCAGTAATTGAGAACAGATTGAGGTTTTGGAGATGCTTTATCTTCTGAGTCTCTGCTTTCCTTCCATCTTCTTCTTCACGCACGCAAGGCTCCTTCCATGGCAAGCTGTATGTTGGTGGATCACCGTTGTCAATGGCTACCATCCGTCCTCTCAGTGAAAAAGGTCGATGTACATGGCTAATCATCTGTCGGTTCTCACTTGTGTTATAATAAGATCCATTGATCCTTTTGCATTTGTCACTACGCCCAATACTTGTGAGTTTGAAGCTCGTCACAGTCATCCCTTCCCAGATCCTACTCAGAATACCACAGACAAGGTTTAGACGTTCTGGATCTCAGGAATGCTGCCAATTGATTCTAGCTTTTACCACGAAGACTCTGGATTCATGGATTTGAACGCTCTATTGTCAGGAGAGGCAATCAAACTCCTAAACCAGGAACCCAAGAGATATACACTCAAGCTATTACAGATAGAACGTAAGTGGTTGTCAGGTACGCGTTCATAGGTTGAGAATGATGATGAGTGTCACGGATCATCACATTCTTCATGGTTAAGTACGAGTGAATATCTTAGAACAGAAATAAGCGTGTTGAATAGAAAATAGAAGTAATTGCATTAATTCATCGAGACACAGCAGAGCCCCTCACCCCCAATCATGGAGTTTAGAGACTCATGCCGTAGAGATACAATGTAAAATGTGAAAATGTCATGAGATACATAGTAAGTCTCTAAAAGTAGTTTTTATACTAAACTAGTGACCTAGGTTTACAGAAAATGAGTAAACTAAGATAGATAGTGTAGAAATCCACTTTCGGGGCCCACTTAGTGTGTGCTTGGACTGAGCATTGAGCTTTACACATGTAGAGGCTTCTCTTGGAGTTAAACGCTAGGTTGCAGCCTGTTTGTGGCATTTAACTCTGGTTTGTAACCTGTTTCTGGCGTTTAACTTCAGAATAGGGCAAGAAGTTGGCGTTTGAACGCCAGTTTGCGTCATCAAAACTTGGGCAAAGTATGGACTATTATATATTGCTGGAAAGCCCTGGATGTTTACTTTCCAACGCAATTGAGAGCGCGTCAATTGGGTTTCTGTAGCTCCCGAAAATCCATTTCGAGTGCAGGGAGGTCAGAATCCAACAGCATCTGCAGTCCTTTTTCAGCCTCTGAATCAGGTTTTTGCTCAGGTCCCTCAATTTCAGCCAGAAAATACCTGAAATCACAGAAAAACACACAAACTCATAGTAAAGTTCAGAAATGTGAATTTTGCATAAAAACTAATAAAAACATAGTAAAAACTAACTAATCATACTAAAAACTACCTAAAAACAATGCCAAAAAGCGTATAAATTATCCACTCATCACAACACCAAACTTAAATTGTTGCTTGTCCCCAAGCAACTGAAAATAAAATAGGATAAAAAGAAGAGAATATACTATAAATTCCAAAATATCAATGAAACTTAGCTCCAATTAGATGAGCGGGACTAGTAGCTTTTTGCCTTTGAACAGTTTTGGCATCTCACTTTATCCTTTGAAGTTCAGAATGGTTGGCATCTATAGGAACTCAGAATTCAGATAGTGTTATTGATTCTCCTAGTTCAGTATGTTGATTCTTGAACACAGCTACTTTATGAGTCTTGGCCGTGGCCCTAACCACTTTGTTTTCCAGTATTACCACCGGATACTAAATGCCACAGACACATAACTGGGTGAACCTTTTCAGATTGTGACTCAGCTTTGCTAGAGTCCCCAATTAGAGGTGTCCAGGGTTCTTAAGCACACTCTTTTTGCTTTGGATCACGACTTTAACCGCTCAGTCTCAAGCTTTTCACTTGACACCTTCACGCCACAAGCACATGGTTAGGGACAGCTTGGTTTAGCTGCTTAGGCCAGGATTTTATTCCTTTGGGCCCTCCTATCCATTAATGCTCAAAGCCTTGGATCCTTTTTATTACCCTTGCCTTTTGGTTTAAAGAGCTATTGGCTTTTTCTGCTTGCTTTTCCTTTTTCTTTCTTTTATTTTTTTTTATTTTTTTGTTCACAGGCTTTGTTCTTCACTGCTTTTTCTTCCTTCAAGAATCAATTTTATGATTTTTTAGATTATCAATAACATTTCTCCTTTTTTGTTATTCTTTCAAGAGCCAACAATTTTAACATTCATAAACAACAAATTCAAAAGACATATGCACTGTTCAAGCATTCATTCAGAAAGCAAAAAGTATTGTCACCACATCAAAATAATTAAACTAATCTCAAGGATGAATTCGAAATTCATGTACTTCTTGTTCTTTTGTAATTAAAGCATTTTTCATTTAAGAAAGGTGATGGATTCATAGGACATTCATAGCTTTAAGACATAGACACTTGAACACTAATGATCATGTAATAAAGACACAAACATGAATAAACAGAGCATAGTAAACGAAAAACAGGAAAATAAAGAACAAGGAAATTAAAGAACAGGTCCACCTTAGTGATGGCGGCAAGTTCTTCCTCTTGAAGATCTTATGGAGTGCTTTAGCTCCTCAATGTCTCTTCCTTGCCTTTGTTGCTCCTTCCTCATAGCTCTTTGATCTTCTCTAATTTCATGGAGGAGGATAGAATGCTCTTGGTGCTCCATCCTTAGTTGTCCCATGTTGGAACTCAATTCTCCTAGGGAGGTGTTAATTTTCTCCCAATAGTTTTGTGGAGGAAAGTATATCCCTTGAGGCATCTCAGGAATTTCATGATGAAGAATTTCTTCATGCTCTTGTTGAGGTCCATGAGTGGGCTCTCTTATTTGGTCCATCATTTTCTTAGTGATGGGCTTGTGAGATGAATCTCTCCATCTTCCATGACTCGGATGTGGAAGCAATTGTCTTCCCTTTCCTCTTTCTAGAGGTTTCTCTGGCCTTTGGTGCCATTAATGGTTATGGAAAAATAAAAAGCAATGCCTTTACCACACCAAACTTAAAAGGTTTGCTCGTCCTCGAGCAAAAGAAGAAAGAAAGTAGTAGAAGAAGAAGAAAATGGAGGAGATGGAGGGAGATATATGGTTCGGCCAAGGGGTAGAAGTAGTGGTTGTAATGTGTGAAAATGAAGGAGTGGTAAGGGGTTTATATAGGGGTAGAGGGAGGTGATTGGTGAAGGGTATTTGGGAAAGAGGGTTATGAAAAGGTGGGAGAGAGAGAGAGAAAGAGAGAGAGAGAGAGGTGGGGTAGGTGGGGATCCTGTGGGGTCCACAGATCCTGAGGGGTCAAGGACTTATCATCCCTGCTCCATTTAGGCGTGCAAAACGCCCATAGAGTGCAATCCTGGCGTTAAACGCCAGGTTGCTGCTTGTTTCTGGCGTTTAACGCTAGATTTTCTCCCTTTATTGGCGTTTAACGCCAAGTTGGTGCTTGTTTCTGGCGTTAAACGCCAGACTGTAGCTTGTTTCTGGCGTTTAAACGCCAGTAAGCTCTTCCTCCAGGGTGAGCTATTTTTAATGCTGTTTTTATTTTGCTTTGATTTTTGTGACTCCACATGATCATCATCCTAAAGAAAATAGAAAATAAAAATGGAAAACAGAAAATTAACATAAATAAGTAAAAATTGGGTTGCCTCCCAGCAAGCGCTTCTTTATTGTCTTTAGCTGGACCTTACTGAGCTTTTAATCTAGTCTCAACTTTGAGCATTCTTGCTTAACATTGCCTTCAAGATAATGCTTGACTCTTTGTCCATTAACAATGAACTTTTTATTAGAATAAATGTCTTGAAGCTCCACATAGCCATATGGTGACATACTTGTAATCACATATGGTCCCCTCCACCGGGATTTCAGTTTCCCGGGGAATAATCTGAGCCTAGAGTTAAACAGCAGAACCTTTTGTCCTGGTTCAAAGACTCTGGATGACAGTTTCTGATCATGCCACCTTTTTGCTTTCTCCTTGTAAATTTTTGCATTTTCGAAAGCATTGAGTCTGAATTCCTCTAGCTCATTTAACTGGAGTAATCTCTTCTCTCCAGCTAACTTAGCATCCAGGTTTAGGAATCTGGTTGCCCAGTAGGCCTTATGCTCCAATTCCACTGGCAGATGACAGGCCTTACCATACACAATCTGGTATGGAGAGGTTCCTATAGGAGTCTTGAATGCTGTTCTATATGCCCACAGAGCATCATCCAAGCTTTTTGCCCAATCCCTTCTACGGGCGATTACAGTCCGTTCCAGGATTCTTTTTAGTTCTCTATTAGAGACTTCAGCTTACCCATTTGTCTGTGGATGATATGGAGTTGCTACTTTGTGGCTAATTCCATATCGGACCATAGCAGAGTAAAACTGTTTATTGCAGAAATGAGTGCCTCCATCACTGATTAGTACTCTAGGGACACCAAACCTGCTGAAGATATGTTTCTGGAGGAACTTTAGCACTGTTTTAGTATCATTAGTGGGTGTTGCAATTGTCTCTACCCATTTAAATACATAGTCTACTGCCACCAGAATATACGTGTTTGAGTATGATGGTGGGAAAGGCCCCATGAAGTCAATACCCCATACATCAAACAACTCAATCTCCAAGATCCCTTGTTGAGGCATGGCGTAACCATGAGGCAGATTACCAGCTCTCTGGCAACTGTCACAGTTACGTACGAACTCTCGGGAGTCTCTATAGAGAGTAGGCCAGTAGAAGCCACATTGGAGAACCTTGGTAGCTGTTCGCTCACCTCCGAAATGGCCTCCATATTGTGATCCATGGCAATGCCATAAGATCTTCTGTGCCTTTTCCTTGGGCACACATCTATGGGTTATTCTGTCTGCACATCTCTTAAAGAGATATGGTTCATCCCATAAGTAGTACTTTGCATCAGAAATCAATTTCTTTATTTGCTGCCTGCTGTACTCTTTGGGTATGAATCTTACAGCTTTATAGTTTGCAATGTCTACAAACCATGGTGTTTCCTGAATGGCAAACAATTGCTCATCCAAAAAAGTTTCAGAGATCTCAAAAGAGGGGGAGGACGCCCCTTCTACTGGTTCTATCCGGGACAGATGATCAGCCACTTGATTCTCTGTCCCTTTTCTGTCTCTTATTTCTATATCAAACTCTTGCAGAAGCAACACCCATCTTATGAGCCTGGGTTTTGAATCCTGCTTTGTAAGTAGATATTTAAGAGCAGCATGGTCAGTGTACACAATCACTTTTGATCCTACTAAGTATGATCTAAACTTGTCAATGGCATAAACCACTACAAGCAGCTCTTTTTCTGTGGTTGTGTAATTTTTCTGTGCATCATTTAAAACACGGCTAGCATAATAAATGACATGCAGAAGCTTGTTATGCCTCTGTCTCAGTACTGCACCAATGGCATTGTCACTAGCATCACACATTAGTTCGAATGGTAATGTCCAGTCTGGTGCAGAAATAACTGGTGCTGTGACTAGCTTAGCTTTCAGAGTTTCAAATGCCTGCAGACACTCTCTGTCAAACACAAATGGCGTGTCAGCAGCTAGCAGATTACTTAGAGGTTTTGAAATTTTTGAAAAATCCTTTATAAACCTCCTATAGAATCCCGTATGCCCCAGAAAGCTTCTGATTGCCTTAACATTGGCAGGTGGTGGTAATTTTTCAATTACTTCCACTTTAGCTTGATCCACCTCTATTCCCTTATTTGAAATTTTATGCCCAAGGACAATTCCTTCAGTCACCATAAAGTGACATTTTTTCCAGTTTAAAACTAGGTTAGTCTCTTGGCATCTTTTCAGAACAAGTGCTAAATGGTCAAGGCAAGAGCTGAATGAGTCTCCAAATACTGAAAAGTCATCCATGAAGACTTCCAGAAATTTCTCTACCATATCAGAGAAGATAGAGAGCATGCACCTCTGAAAGGTTACAGGTGCATTGCACAGACCAAAAGGCATCCTTCTGTAGGCAAACACTCCAGAAGGACATGTGAATGCTATTTTCTCTTGGTCCTGAGGATCTACTGCAATTTGGTTATAACCTGAATAGCCATCCAAAAAGCAGTAATATTCATGACCTGCTAGTCTCTCTAGCATCTGGTCTATGAATGGTAAAGGAAAGTGATCCTTCCTAGTGGCTATATTGAGCTTTCTGTAATCAATACATATACGCCACCCTGTAACTGTTCTTGTAGGAACCAGTTCATTCTTTTCATTATGAACCACTGTCATGCCTCCCTTCTTGGGGACAACTTGGACAGGGCTCACCCAGGGGCTATCAGAAATAGGATAAATAATCTCAGCCTCCAGTAACTTGGTGACCTCTTTCTGCACCACCTCCTTCATGGCTGGATTTAGCCGCCTCTGTGGTTGAACCACTGGCTTAGCATCATCCTCCAATAGGATCTTGTGCATGTATCTTGCTAGGATGATACCCTTAAGATCACTTATGGACTACCCAAGAGCTGTCTTGTGTGTCCTTAGCACTTGAAGTAGTGCTTTCTCTTCCTGTGGATTTAAAGCAGAGCTTATGATCACCGGAAAAGTGTCACCTTCTCCTAGAAATGCATATTTAGGGATGGTGGTAGTGGTTTGAGCTCGAGTTTAGGAGGTTTCTCCATTTCCTAAAGAATTTTCAGAGGCTCTTTTATTTCCTCTGATTCCTCTAGATCAGGCTGAACATCTTTAAAGATGTCTTCTAGCTCTGATTCGAGACTCTCAGTCATGTTGATCTCCTCTACCAGGGAATCAATAATATCAACACTCATGCAGTCTTTTGATGTGTCTGGATGCTTCATTGCCTCAACAACATTCAGCCTGAACTCATCCTCATTGACTCTCAAGGTCACTTTCCCTTTTTGGACATCAATGAGGGTTCGTCCAGTTGCTAGGAAAGGTCTTCCTAGAATGAGAGTTGCACTCTTGTGCTCTTCCTACAAAGTCAGTGGGAAAGGAAAATGGCCCAACCTTGACAATCATGTCCTCAATTATGCCTGATGGATATTTAATGGAGCCATCAGCAAGTTGAAGACATATCCGGGTTGGTTTGACCTCTTCAGTCAAGCCAAACTTTCTGATAGTGGATGCAGGGATTAGATTGATACTTGCCCCAAGGTCACATAGAGTTGTCTTGGTACAAGTACCCTCTAATGTGCATGGTATCATAAAGCTTCTGGGATCCTTAAGCTTTTCTGGTAAGCTTGTTAGAATGACTGCACTGCATTCTTCAGTGAAAAAAACTTTTTCTGTTTCTCTCCAATCCTTCTTATGACTTAAGATCTCTTTCATGAACTTAGCATAAGATTGCTCAAGTGCCTCTGCAAACGGAATCTTTATTTCAAGAGTCCTGAGATAGTCTGCAAAGCAGGAAATTGTTTATCCTGTTCCGCTTGGCGGAGTTTCTGAGGATAAGGCATTTTAGCTTTATATTCTTCAACCTTAGTTGCTGTAGGTTTATTTCCTACAGAGGCAGGTTGAGAAGCCTTCTTGAGGGAGTTATTATCAGCACTTGCAGGTGTCTGATCCTTCACTGGCGTTTGAACGCCAGAACTGGACATGGATTGGGCGTTTAGCGCCAGTTTCTCACCATTTTCTGGCATTTGAACACCAGACTTATTCCTCTCTGGGCTCTTACTGTCCTTAGAGGGATTTTGGGTAGCAGGTTGCTCATCCTCTGTCAGCTGTTCTTTTCTTGGCTTTTTGCTGCTTTGAGTTGAGGTATTTAATGTTTTTCCACTTCTTAATTGAACTGCTTGGCACTCCTCTGTTATCTATTTTGATAACTGCTATTTTTTCTGATTCAATTGTGATTCCATATCCTTGTTAGCATTTTTGGTTTCTTGTAGCATCTTCTTAAATTCTGCTAACTACTTTGTTATAGAAGATAGTTGCTGATTGAGTTCAGCAACTTGTTCCTGAGGACTAAAGTCAGTTGATACTGCCTTAGCTTCTTCTTTCATGGAAGACTCATTACTTATGTACAGATGCTAATTTCTACCAACTATATCGATAAGCTCTTGAGCCTCTTCAATAGTCTTTCTCATGTGTATAGATCCACTGAGTGGTCTAGAGATACCTGAACTTTTTCTGTAAGCCCGTAGAAGAAGATGTCTAACTGCACCCACTCTGAAAATATTTCAGAGGGGCATTTCCTTAGCATCCCTCTGTACCTCTCCCAGGCGTTATAAAGGGATTCATCATCCTCTTGTTTAAAGTCTTGGATGTCCAGCCTTAGCTGTGTCATCCTTTTTGGAGGAAAATATTGATTCAGGAATTTGTCTGATAACTGTTTCCATGTTCTTATGCTTGCTGTAGGTTGGTTATTTAACCACCTCTTAGCTTGATCTTTTACAGCAAATGGAAACAATAATAATCTATAGACATCCTGATCTACTTCCTTGTCACGTACTGTGTCAGCAATTTGCAAGAACTGTGCCAGAAACTCAGTAGGTTCTTCCTGTAGAAGATCGGAATACTGGCAATTTTGCTACACCATGACAATGAGCTGAGGATTTAGCTCAAAATTGCTTGCTCTGATGGGAGATATACAGATGCTGCTCCCATATGCAGCAGTAATGGGGTTAGCATATGACCCCAGAGTCCTTCTGGACTATTCATTTTCCTTTAGGTCCATGATGGATAAAAGGGAATTGATATGAATTGCAAATAAAATATATTTTTGTTTTTATTCTATTTAAGTAGAACAAATCGAATAATTAAAATTAAATAAAAATAATAAAATAAAATAAAATAATTAGAAATTAAAATATAAATTTCGAAAACTAAGATAATTACTTAATTAAGAAGATTTGAAAAACTTTGGATATGATTTTTGAAAAAGATTTTGAATTTTTAAATTTCAAAACTAAGATAAGATAGAATAGAAAGTTTTAAAATAAAAATATGAATTTTTTAAAGGAAAATTCGAAAATTAATTAAAATAAAGAGAAAAGATATTTTTGAATTTAATGAAGAAAGAGAAAAATAGTAAAAATGACACCAAACTTAAATTCTTAGATCAAAATAAAGGAAACAAACGGGAGAACTTTGAATATCACAATGAACGCTAAGAACAACTTTTGAAAAATTTTTAAGAAAACAGAAATACAAAGGACACCAAACTTAAAAATTTTTATATTCTAAGCATTAATAATTCGAAAAAAATTGAAAGAAAAATAAAATTATGCAATTGACACCAAACTTAAAATATGAAACTAAACTCAAGCAGAAAAACTCAATTATTAGTTTATAAAAATTTTCAAAAAATATTTTAGAAAAAGAAAATAAGGATTTTAGAACTTTAACCAAAAACAATAACAGAAGATGCAAATTTTTTGTGATTCTAAACTAAAAAAAGGTCAATTTTTCCTAATCTAAGCAACAAAATAAACCGTCAATTGTCCAAACTCGAACAATCCCTGGCAACGGCGCCAAAAACTAGGTGCACGAAATTGTTAATCGCACTTTTCATAACTCCGGTGCCACTAACCAGCAAGTGCACTGGGTCGTCCAAGTAATACCTTACGTGAGTAAGGGTCGATCCCACGGAGATTGCCGACTTGAAGCAAGCTATAGTTGTCTTGTAATTCTTAGTCAGAAAATCAATGATAATTCTTAATTTCAATAGTAAAAAGTAAAAGAGCATCAAATAAATACTTGTTATGCAGTAATTGAGAACAGATTGAGGTTTTGGAGATGCTTTGTCTTCTGAGTCTCTACTTTCCTTCCATCTTCTTCTTCACGCACGCAAGGCTCCTTCCATGGCAAGCTGTATGTTGGTGGATCACTGTTGTCAATGGCTACCATCCGTCCTCTCAGTGAAAAAGGTCCATGTACATGGCTAATCATCTGTCGGTTCTCACTTGTGTTGGAATAAGATCCATTGATCCTTTTGCGTCTGTCACTACGCCCAATACTTGTGAGTTTGAAGCTCGTCACAGTCATCCCTTCCCAGATCCTACTCAGAATACCACAGACAAGGTTTAGACATTCTGGATCTCAGGAATGCTGCCAATTAATTCTAGCTTTTACAACGAAGACTCTGGATTCATGGATTTGAACGCTTTGTTATCAGGAGAGGCAATCAAACTCCTAAACCAGGAACCCAAGAGATATACACTCAAACTATTACAGATAGAACGTAAGTGGTTGTCAGGTACGCGTTCATAGGTTGAGAATGATGATGAGTGTCACGGATCATCACATTCTTCATGGTTAAGTACGAGTGAATATCTTAGAACAGAAACAAGCGTGTTGAATAGAAAATAAAAGTAATTGCATTAATTCATCGAGACACAGCAGAGCCCCTCACCCCCAATCATGGAGTTTAGAGACTCATGCCGTAGAGATAAAATGTAAAATGTGAAAATGTGATGAGATACATAGTAAGTCTCTAAAAGTAGTTTTTATACTAAACTAGTGACCTAGGTTTACAGAAAATGAGTAAACTAAGATAGATAGTGTAGAAATCCACTTCCGGGGCCTACTTAGTGTGTGCTTGGGCTGAGCATTGAGCTTTACACGTGTAGAGGCTTCTCTTGGAGTTAAACGCTAGGTTGCAGCCTGTTTGTGGCGTTTAACTCTGGTTTGTAACCTGTTTCTGGCGTTTAACTTCAGAATAGAGCAAGAAGTTGACGTTTGAATGCCAGTTTGCATCATCAAAACTTTGGCAAAGTATGGACTATTATATATTGCTGGAAAGCCCAGGATGTTTACTTTCCAACGCAATTGAGAGCGCGCCAATTGGGTTTCTGTAGCTCCCAAAAATCTATTTTGAGTGCAGGGAGGTCAGAATCCAACAGCATCTGCACTCCTTTTTCAGCCTCTGAATCAGATTTTTGCTCAGGTCCCTCAATTTCAGCCAGAAAATACCTAAAATCACAAAAAAAACACAAACTCATAGTAAAGTCCAAAAATGTGAATTTTACATAAAAACTAATAAAAATATAGTAAAAACTAACTAAATCATACTAAAAACTACCTAAAAACAATGCCAAAAAGCATATAAATTATCCGCTCATCAGATATGCAGGTCGGTTAGATATGACGCGATCTTTTTATCTGTAAATTGTCTGTCATTATCAGATATAATTTCCCTAGGTAAACCGAATCTACATATAATTGATTTCCAAATAAAATTTTGTACCTTTTCTACTGTTATTTTTGCAAGAGGCTGTGCTTCTATCCATTTTGTGAAGTAATCAACAGCTGACGTCTGAGGTATGTAATAGCTCGGCTGGGTTGTGGATGTACGGTGTGCATATCTGACATGCATCGCAGTTTTGTACCTTATTTCTGCAATCTTTTCTTAACATCGGCCAAAAGTATCCTGATCAGAGTATTTTTGTGGCCAAACTCTTACTTCCGGTATGGTGTCCGCAGATCCTATCGTGTAGCTCGTCCATGGAGGTTTCTGCTTTTTGCTCGGCCAAGGCATTTCAGAAGAGGTCAGGATATACCTCGCATGTATAGGTCGTCCCCTAATAGGGTATGCTGGTTTGCTTTGTATTTGAATGTCCTTGGGTTTTCACCCTTGGGTATTTCTCCGCTTTTTAAGTAGCAAATAAATGCGCTTCGCCAATCTTCTTCCTGTGACATACGTAAAACAAATTTTGTATCTAAACTGGATTCCGTTAGTGTAAGATGGTTCAATTTTTCTGTTTGATCTATTACCCTATATGTAGCTAATTTGGATAAAATATCGGCCCTGCAATTTTGTTCTCTGGGTATATGCAGTATTTCAAAATTTTGAAAAAATTTCATTATGGTTTTGACTGAGTTCGAATATTTTTCTAGAAGCGAATTTTGTACCTGAAAATGACCATTTACCTGTTGTACCATAAAGAGGGAGTCACATTGTACTTTTAAACTGGAAATCCCTACTTCCTTGGCTAACCTTAGGCCTGCCAGTAGAGCTTCATACTCGGCCTGGTTATTGGTTGTTTCGAAAAGAAACTTTATTGACTGTTCAGAGTGGACTCTATTATTGTCTTTTAGGAGGATTCCTGCTCCACATCCATTTTCATTTGATGCTCTGTCTACGTATAATTCCCATGTTTTGATTCGATCCTCTTTTTCTGTGAATTCTGAGATGAAGTTAGCCAATGCTTGTGCTTTAGGTGATCTTCGTGATTGATATGATATGTCGAATTTAGAGAGCTCTATCGCCCATTTTGTCAATCATCCTGCTAGGTCTGGCTTTGATAATATGTTTCGTAGGGGATGACCGGTCCGAACTATAATTTGGTGTCTTTGAAAGTAATGCCTCAACCGTTGAGCAGTGATTACTAGACCGAATGCCAATTTTTCTATCATCATGTATCTTGTCTCGGCATTTTATAATACTTTGCTTAGTATAATACTCATATGTAGTAAGATTTCGTTGAGTTTAGTCTTCATTGTTTCTACGTTATCACTATGTGTCAATAGTCTAGGTTTAAAACCTTTCACAACTTGAACAACAGTTGGACGTGTAAATTGTGTACTGTTTTTTTTTTCGTTTCACAGAATCTTACAATATAGTGATAGAATCTCATCATAATTATATATCAAATAAGTATTAAAGTAAGTATGGGTTGTTCACTTTATTCTTTGTTTAACGTGTCATTGAACGGACTGTTCCCTCGTGAGACAAATGATGTTTTAATTGTGTGTTGGTTTCCTCTTAATCTTCGGATCATTAGTAATTATTTCCAATTATTATTATTAAATTAAGTACTACTCTCTTAATTTGGACAGTTTTTTTCTTTTACTTCTATTCTTTTGACTACGTTTCCGAACAGATATTTGTTGTTTTTGTTTTCCCCAGTAAGGAAACCTTTAACGTCGGAATCTGTTATTTCGGTACGAACGTATATGTTTGACTTATTTCTCGTAACTTTGTATTCCGAATAAAAAGAGGTGTTATCGGTATATCGAATGTTTTGAGAAGTATAAAATTATTAAAAAAACTTACTTACCTGATATTTGATTATTCTTTCAGCACAGTTATATATATATATATATTTCCGAAAACCTTGACTACTTAAAACGGTTGATACGATCTCGGGTATATAAATATAGTTTATTTCCCCGTGATCTTATTAATTCCATTCCGTTCCGGGGAGGTAACTTACTTTTTTCACTTTAGTAATTCGTGATCGATCATCAACGTAGTAAAAGTACCATCATCATCATATATCGTCTTCGTCGTTGTTTCTATCTAACTTTTTTAAATGTTATAATTTAATCTTTTCCTCTTATTTTTAATATGGACATTTAATGTGATAACACTTAAAAAGATAGAGTGTTTGAGATTTTTCCTCTTATCTTTGTGATGGAACATCATGAACCGATTTCCTTATTGTTTGAGACTTCCTGATAGGGACGTTTACTTTCTTTCTAAAACTCAAGTTCTGAAATATTAACTCTTGTTCTCAAGTAATTTGTTAATCAACTAGGTACGGAGACATTAACTTGTTTGTATGTTCTTAACTATTTAATCGTATTTCTTTTCATTTCTATGAGTGGATCCTAACATTTTCTGCCATTTCCCTGATAATAAACGTTTTCGTACTCGTCGACGGCGTTCTTAGGGTTATACGTATGATAGTGAACTGTTATGGCTCCTACTATACAACCGATCAACGGACAATCGATCGGACTACGGGTTTTGCAAATTTTCTCGTCCTTTCTATCAGTTTTACGTTCAGTAAACGACTTCACTCAACTTCGAAACTTTGTGACTAAAAGTTATATAAAGTTCTGTCAAAACTTTTGAAGCTGAGCTCGTGGTTTGTCGTGTCTTTACTAGTTAAATAATGGGAGTGGCATATTTATTTTGTCTCAGAGATCGTTTCTCGGAGAAAGGTGACTGTTTATATGAGGTAAGTCAACATTGGTTCACCGCGAAACCAACGGGACGAATTCCACTCCCGGTATTATTTATTTATTTTTCTAGAAGTCGTTCAAAGGTTATTAAAACGACAAAGTCTAATATATGTCCTGATGTGTAATACGTATAGAGCTATATATACTGCCTTTCAGGTTTGTAATAGTACGCTTAGGGATCGGTGTTCAAGAACACGTACTTCAACGTATCTTATTAGGATGTACTTTTATACCTTTTCTAGTTTCGGACTTTTAAAAGTCCTCCGTGACCTGCCTCGGGAGATAACGGTGGTTTACGCGGTGGATAATATTAGTTATTCACATAGTTTGGTTGATAGTTAGTAAAAGAAGTGATAAAGTGGTTTAAGTGTGCTATCTTCTTTTTTAAGCATAAACTTCTTTGTATTTAAATTCGTTTTTAAGGAGTTCGCGAAGTTAATTTTAGGTCGATCACGAATATATTTAGTGAATTTGGGATTATTATTATTATTTAAACCGCTCCTTATCTTATTCTTTTACCATGGACGTGAGTAAACATCCTTACCTTTTCCAAAGCGTCTTAGCCTTAGCCTCTCTTTAAAATTAAAAGTAAAACAACTATACGAAGGATCCTGGAATTTAACACTCAGATCGACGTGTGTAATATATATTTGTCTTAATTTTAAACTTTTCTCTCGTTCTTTATTATCTCTTCTTCTCATGGAGAGAAGGTAGGAAGTAGAGTTTCCGATTTACTACTTTTGTCTTGTCATTTATCTTTATTCTCTCGTATGAAGTGAAAGTTTGACTACGTATCTGGGACGTCAGTTGCTTTTTATAATAACTTTGTATATTTTGGTGTCCCTTATTCATTATAAAATGAGGACCGAATCTCCAGGTAGTACATAGTTAAATGTTTTACATTTGCTCTTTTCTTTGTATATACATATATAAGGTGTTTGTGAAGTATGTAGATTCCAGATTGGAAGTGAAAGAACTCCTCAAGTCCTAGTTATAGTTATAATACAAGTAGTTGGTACATTAAATAGTAGAAGCGACTGTAAAAGAGTACCCTGGACTTTCATTACAATTAAGTTTTCCTACTTAAGAGTTGGTTGTGTAACAACGTCCAAAATCTTTCAGTTAAATTGAGGAATTTATCTTTATTTGTTTAAGTCTTTTATATTAAAAAACCTTACAACAACCTTCTTCGTTCTTTGTACACGATAATTAGTACACTTCTTTGAAGTTACATGCCTCTCTTCAGTCTTTTGGACTTAATTGTTCGTGTAGTATCTTAATGGTAAACAGTGGTAATTTCTGGGCCCTTTCCTTGAACGGGAGTTTGTACACCGACTTCCCTGGTACCGGTTGTAGTACGTCATTAGGATCCGTTTTATAGTATAGTATAATCATTATTATTGTTTTATCACCTTAATCTTCACAGTTTTGTTTATTGAGAGGTCTCTACAGTCCATGGTCGTTCGAAAGGACGGTAATGTAGCGTTACAAGTTATGGTTCGAGACCCGGGATTTTCGTATCATTCTAACAAATTGTTTTATTAGAGTATAGTAGAACGGTTATTGTTCGTATATCGTTGTGTTCCGTCAAATATATATAAATGAAACATAAAAAAATAATACAGTTATCGAAACGGTCGTCCGTTCGGTTATTTGTGGTTCACTTACGAGTTTTGCTCACACATGTCGAGGTGCCATTTGGTATACTCAATCTGGACATAATGTAATTTTAGTTTCTAAGATTCCCGAATTAAAACTAGCTGATTCACGTCTGAAGGAGTGTATATTGTACTGTTGTAGATTTAGATGAAAAATGATTGAATTTGACTGATAATTTCGGAATTTTCAAAATTGATTTTCTACAACACTGTTTTATTTGTGATTATGTGATTTGTGAGTCTTACTAACTTGTTGAGAGAATTTTCAATAATGTTAAAAGAAAAAGAGTTACACACAATAAACTTGTTTCTAAAAGTAAGATCTGGTGACCTCTATGTCTTCGTCTCTTTAAAAAAAAAAAATATATTAAGTAGTTGTGGAAAAGGAAGATTCTTGAAGTTCTTGTCTAACACGACACATTATTCGATATCGGACTTGTCACTAGTAACCTAAGTGTGGGTTACGACATCCCTTGTGTGAACTTAGAGTTAAATAGTCATAGTACTTTATAATCATAGTTTTATTTTCTCATAGTGCTTTAGTTTTAAGTTTTTAATCGTTTAGTTAAATAGTCTTAAAATTAATTCTCTTATTTGTTAAGTAGTTTGTGAACCTCACGAACTATTAAACTTTGTTACAATATAGTGTATCGTTCCGTAAGTCTTAAACGTCTACTTTTTGTTGCTTTTATTTATTTTTCCTTTTTCTCTTCCTCTTGGTCTTTGACTCTTGCTCACCTTTCTTCTCGCATGTGTTCCCTATCTTACGGCTACCTCTTGTACTCGCAGTAACCGCCTCCTCTCAATTGGCTTCTCCATGAAAAAGAGCTAGAGTTTCCGAACCCGCAACGCTAATCTAAACCTTTGCGCAACCACTTTCTCTACGGAACCGAGCTAGAGTTACCGAAATACCGTCTTCGTCTTTCCTCTACTTGAGATCGCCGCCGGTACCGCCGCCTCCGTCGCTGCCTCTACCGCCACCTCTACAGATAGCGTTCGAATCCCAAAGCTACTCGAGACTGAGAAGTCAAGAGACAAGCTCACAAGAGTACCTATAACTTTCTCAAAATTAATGAACTATTAATATTGCCACCTCAAAGTAACAATTAGACACCCTCAAATAATTTTACAGTGGTTATATAATATAACACCTCCAAAAATTTTTAAGGAAAATTTTTTGTGGGTGTTTATATATATTTAGAACATCACACTAAGAAAATGACTGAACCCGCAGCCTCAGGAAAAACGTCCATGGTGCGAGCCCAGGCTCAAGTGCTCCTATAGGGACCAAGCCGAGTTCAATATTTCGTATGGCTCGTTGCTCCTCGACTGCATATCGAGCCTTTCTCATAGGAACGGTCTTGTAAACCACGGGTGGCGCCCCGGCTTCTTAAATTTAAGTGGGGTAGGACAATAAAATTAAAAGTATTGAATAGGTATAGACGGAACATGGGGAAAAAGAAACGTCTTTTCCTTCGTACTGACTAGAGAGCCTCTGAGCCGTTGTAGGAGCCTGGTTACGGCTGGAGTACCGGCGATTGAGGCGGGAGGATCGTCTTTTAGTTACCTACCGGCTCGACAATCATCGTCACGTTTTATTGCCTCTTGTCTTTCAGCGATCGTTTTTTTGTTTGCGACTAGTCGTGCTTCTCGTAACTATTAACCTAAAAACACACCAAATCTTAAGTGTTTACTTCAGAGCAACGTTTATATCAAAGATTTGGTTAGTTATTAGGAAAGTATGTTTTTAAACAAACAGTGTTCATTGTTTGAGGATTTTAGATATTTGGCTTCATAACTTGGAACCCAGTAAGAAGGATCCTTAACGTTATTTCACAAGAACAACAACCAATACTCAAAACAAACCGCAAAAACTATTCTCCGTACCTTTCATTTATCTTTACTTTTATTTGATTGTTGATTTCTCCAGAACCGTTCCAAACCACCAGTTCCTAGAGATAGGATTAGTGATTAGTGTTGTACTCTTAACCGTTCCTGGTTGAGGTGATTCAATTGGGGATTGATTATCATCTCCTTTCAGTTCACTCGATACAGTTAGATTCAGGTATTCAGGATCAAGAGGTGGTTTAGTTAATCACTCTAGATCTCAATTACCGAGGGTTAGCAGTTAGTGAACCTGTAATCATTGAGTTTTCAAGGATTCAATGGAAGGGTTCGGTTCTCGTAATTTTAAGGTTAGATTTTAGGTTGGTTCGTAAAGTAGTTTGTGAACCTTCCTTGTTTTCTTTTCGTATCATTTTATCGTTTCTTTCATTTAGATGTGATGAGTTAACATTCCTTAATTTGTTGTTGTTTAGTTTAGTTGTTATTTCCTTGTACTTAGTATTTAACGTAACTTTCTCTTTATCTTCTTGTTTTCACATAGTTGTATTTTCATCTCTTAATGTACTGAATTTACGATTTGATCTCTCTCTTTTCCATCTTCTTCTTCTTAACGTTTTCCTTTTCATTTAGTTTCGTACTTTAATTGGATCTAGATTCTTAAGGATTAGATCTAGATTGGATGAGGATTAAGATCTCTCTTCTCTCTCTAAGAGAGAGATCTTTGATTGATTTTCGTATATTTTTGATTTTATTTTGATTTGATTAGTGATCGACAGAGTAGGGAGAAGTTAGGAACCCAATTTATCGTAGTCTTTACTCAACCTAACCCGGGTGTTCCGAAATCTTAAGCGACCGGTGCATAACGAAATTCACCTAGTATACCTTCGTTGCTACGCACGTACATGTCACGCGTATGCGCAGTGGTATGCACATCGTTGATACCGTTTAGAATATAGAAAAGCTTCGGGGCCTACAATCGAAAGGTTGCGTTGATCTTGGCGTAGTAAATCTAGAGACATCGAGTTCAATACCAGCAAATTCACGCTTCTCCAGCCGAACTGTCGAAAACGTTAAGGAAGTAAAGAAGTACTCAAGAGGTAAAAATGTACGAAAAGGAAGTAAGGGAACTAGATTAGAAATGGCGGATTTAGACTTTAGTGAATTGTTTGTATAGTTCCGTAGATAACCTTAGTTCCACTTAATTTAAATCGATAAGATTCAGGATTTTTCGTACACAAGTGAGAATTCGTGTTAATTTCCTCTTAAATATTTTGGTACGATAAAGTAACTTATTTACACCCATTTTTCACTATTTTAAGGAATTTACTTCGTATTCTATTTGGGATGTTTACCCCAAATAGTTCGTAGTCAATCTCAGGTTGTGCTTCTGTCCCCTTTGTGGGGGGTTTTGGCCTTCTGCTGCTTGGTTGGGCAAAAGGCTTCTTTATTACTTAAAGTTTTACGGATTCTTATAAAACAATGTGAGGGATATTGAGATTGTGGTATATTCCCCTAGCCTTTAGGATTTAAAGTACAGTATTTTAAACTCAGATACTACAAGGAGTTATCACTGAGACTAGGGTAGGACACGGCTAGAAAAAGTTGGAAAAATCTACCTCAGCGAAAATAATACCAAAAGATTAAACGGACGTCCTAGGTATTGGTCGAAACTGTTCAAGCGATTCTACAAGTAGTTAGTGAAGCGTCGTAGGTTTTAGATACACTCTCTGAGCCTGATGGAATCGTGTTAATTTGTTCCCGACGTACTTTCGGATTTGCTGATGTACTGTGCGAAATGTTATCGTCGATACCTCTAGGGGCTGGAATTAGGTCTTCACGTCAACGTACGGTAATTCTCGCCAGAGGCTGGACCTTTTAAGATTCTTCGATATCGACACCGTTTTGGCTTTTGTAATCTCCTCAAGACCCCGTTTCGATGACCTGTTTAGCTTTATCTCCTTAATGCACTTTGAGCTTCCTTGCTTTCTGATGGTAGTACCTTCCTTTTTCTGTTCGACATGTCCAGGGTATTGTTTCTGAGGTTTTTTGGAAAATTTGATTGAGGTTTTAAACTATGTATATGGTCCAAATTGTGGTCTTCTCTCCTGTAGTAATTTCTCTATAACGCGTTGTTTGAGTATTTCGGTGGTTCGTTTCGTCCTTGTATGTTTTCGTTTGTGACGCGTAAGGTAACTTTCAAGCCCGTGTGGTAACTACTTACGCATCATCGATTCCTGGATGACCTCGCCAATCGTTCTGTCCCTGATGACCTGTTTATGCAATCGAGGTTTTCAGTCTTTCTCGG
Organism: Arachis ipaensis; assembly: GCF_000816755.2. Classification (NCBI taxonomy): domain Eukaryota; kingdom Viridiplantae; phylum Streptophyta; class Magnoliopsida; order Fabales; family Fabaceae; genus Arachis; species Arachis ipaensis. The sequence goes on along the minus strand of NC_029790.2, from coordinate 112,868,987 downwards.
TTGGTTCCTATGTCTGTTTGGCTCCATGCTGAGCCTATTGTCTCGTTTTCTTTGTACCGCATCGGACCATCTCTAGGGACGGAGGTTTCCTCAGTATTTGATGTATAGTCCACCGAAACGACCTCCGCCTCTGTGATTGTGTCGGTCCTTTTCCTCAATAGTTTGATACTACCGTTACCTTCCTAGAGTAGTCTCGGGTGGTCAAGGCTGGAGTCGGTGGGTGTAGTCAAAGTTATGATTACTGAAATTTAACGTCTGTGGTTTAAATCTGTTGGGTCACCACTAGAGCCACGCGTACCCTCTTGATTGACATTTCTTCCAGAACGAGCTAGATCCCTCGTCTCGACTACAGAATAAGATGAGGTGCAAGTTTTTCTACGTCAATTCACTGTTCCGTGATGTTGGTAGTCCCCCTCTTAACCGTTCTAAGAGTCCACTTTCTCAGGAACATAGTCCAATACATACCAATTCTTGTTGTAACCCTATTGGGGGTTTGAGGTTTAGTATGTGATCTGTAGGTCTATATCTACGTGGGTTTACTGCTTCTATTCTGTCGCAAACATTGACTGGTTCCATTAAAAACGATATTCCATTACGGAAAGCATGATTTTTTACGTCCTCGTTAAATAATCTCTGACTACCGTTTTAGAAATTTTCAGTTTAGTTTACTTTGTAGCTTTATATGCAGCTGCTATACCACCAGTTCAGATCAAGTTTCTTTGTTGTGCTTCGGCTGGAAGTCCTCTAAAAGGTCGTTGAGGCTTGTATGTTATACTCTGATTTGGGTCTTTTTACGCATAAACCGCATGTCTTTCCGTTTAAAGAGCCCAAATACGAGTGTTTATCTCCATATCTTCGATTAGGGCTGTTTACAGTTCGTCAAGATTTGTACGTCAGTGGTTTTTGTTAGTTCCTTCATGTTGCAGATTGTCCAACGAATCGGCGGGATAGGTCTAAGAATGGTTGTCGTCGGTGATCTAGGATGATAAAGAAGTTTTGGTACTTCTTAAGTCTATTCAAGCAAACCTGTCTTCTAACACTTTTCCGGAAGAGGTTTAAGTTTGTATAGGACCCCAGTGGTGGATATGAATTCTTTGGTCTTATTCCATTTGGTGAGAAATATAAGGAAAGTTAAAGGTGATTGTGATAGTTAAGACATGAACATTGCTTTCGTCCCTTTCTCGTTGCGGGCCACATGAAAC
>NC_029790.2:112849809-112867760 GCF_000816755.2 Arachis ipaensis | reverse complement strand
AACATTACAAGACCATAACAGGTCGGTCTCAAATTTGGTAAATGGAAGGGTAATACCAAGTTGACCAAAGAAAAAATCGTAAACGTAAAAGAAAGGGCGACCATCAACAACCCGAGTCGAAAAACAGACCCTCTCATCAGAAGAAGGAGGGACAAGCTCATAGTTCTTCTCATCACCAGAATTACTACAAACACTATGAAACTGCCTAAGTTGAGTGCAAAATTCGGAATCAACCAGCGAAACACACATCAGAACCATGGAGTCCACCCAATCGGCCATACCCGCAGGAGCTTGGGAAGGCATTTCTACAACATTATTTCGGGAAGACATGAGGTCAACTAAATCCTACAAAAAGAAAAGAAGAATGGATTACTTAAAAACATCTCGGACATGGGGCAAAACATCTCGACGAGCGGATAAACAAAAAAGGGAAAACCCCAAGAATCAAGACAAAAAGTCTTGGGGCATCCCTTGGAGGCAGTAAACAAGCAAGGTCTTTAAGTTACTTCTACAGCCTACATCCCGGCACTCATCAAAATTAATTCCAGAAAAGAAAACAAAGGAAGCAAAAAACGTTTCTGGTCCTACTTCTACAGTTTATCAGCAAAAAGCCCTATTTCTACAGTCTATCAGAAATTCCAGAAAGGCCAAGCGGAAAAAACAGCAAAAGGCGCAAACTTTTTCTTAATCAAGCGAAAAGCCATCAACAAAGAACAAACACCAACATCGAACATACCCAACGGAAATCGTCGAAAGACGCAACTTTTTTAAGGATCGAACAAAAACTCATCATTTCAAAGCTTTAATACAAAAACATTCACATGCAAAGTTCAAAAGGATCGTACAAGAAACCCCTAGAACACACATTTCAGCAACAAAGAGGCCCAACAAAGACAGAAAGATTCAAATCTCCCTCAAAGCAAAATCGCAATTTGATCACAAAAGCCAAAGCAACGAAAGAGAAAGAAAATACGAATGGAACTCACCTGGAGAAGAGAGAAGCTTCAAAGGAAAGAAGGAGATGCAAAAATGGAAGCTGCCCGAGAATCACCGAGAGACGCCGCAAACACAGAAAAAGTAGAAACGAAGGTGAAAAACAGAGAACGAGAAAATAACGGAGGAAAATTGAGAAGAAGTTACGAAAGAGCAAAAGAAGAGAAACCGTTTCTAAGTTTCAAAAATCAAAATAAAGAGCCAAAGGAAAACGGGGCAATTAATACTAATTAATGAAAGTATTAAACCCTCACACGTTCCCAAAGCACTGATATAAAAGCGCGCGCTTTCAGAGGAAAACGTTCTACATTCAAAAGACTTTACACAAAAAGGAATCGACAAAATGCTTGAGTTCGGCTTCGCAAGAGAAGGACCGAAGTTAAGGACTCGACCTCAAAAGAGAAGACCGAGCTCAAGCAGGGGCACTGTTCATGCCCTTGGTCGAGCTACCCGACCCGGGATGATCGGCGACAAAGCGACCGACCTCTTCAGGTCAAGCGGCCCGACTTCTTCTTAAAGAACTCGGCCGAGTCAACAAGAGAGCCCAGTAAAAGGGCCCAGAGAGAGGAACACGATTCAAATCCTAAGGCAGCCCAAGCCTATAGAGATAAAGGCGGTTCCATTGAAGATATGCTGACCTCAAAAAGATAAAGATAAGATAAGATAACTAACTTATCTTATCCAAAGGTCACATCTCACCCACTATAAATACACTGGAGCACCCAGGTATAACTCAGACTCTGATTCTACATAATACCTGTTTAATACCCATGCTAACTTAAGCATCGGAGTTTCTTGCAGGTACCCCCACCCTTCGGTGACAGAGGATCAGCAGTATATCCAGGTCCAAACAAGTCGGACGTACCAGCTCCGGTCGTCATTCACCAACCGAACACATCGTTCCGACCAGCACAGAAGATCTCGTCCGAGATCGACCTACAATTTCAGGTAACCCTCGGAACAGTATGACTCGCTTTTGTCTGAGATCTTAGGGGTACAGTACACAGCCCCCAAGCTTGACTTGTTGTAATTCAACAAGTTGAGCTTTTTCTTGTAGAGTTATACCTCGGCAGTTTTTGTAGAATACTGAAACTCCCAAACTCAACGTGTGTTTCAAGCTTGGATTTTGAAAAAAAAAATAAAAAAAAAATAAAAAATGGTTTTGAAAAAGTTTTGCTTTGTGAATTGGGCTGCAATAAAGTTATGTTTGGTTGGTTGGATCCAGATCGTTTTGCGTTGGGCGCGTGTTTATTATTTTTTTCAACTCCCCACTAAAATAGTGGGTTGTAATTAAACTTTTACCGTTTCTTTTTTGGAAAGACACGAGACACAACTTCAGTTGTAAAATTTTGATAAGTGTGAGAAGACATGTCTTCCAGATGTTAGTCTTCTCATCTTCTTACTGTCTTCTCGTCTTCTTATTGTCTTCTGGTTTTTTCTCCTCTATTTTCTGAAAAAAATGGCTAAAGAAAAAGAAAGAAAAGCTGAAAGTTGTCGAAGTGAACAAAGAGAACCCCTACCATTGGGTTCATGTTGATGTAAAAACTCGTGCGTCGTCATACTGTGATTACAAGTCACTTCGTGGTTTGGAAGCCCTAAAGTTTGTTAGAGGGATTTCTGGCATTCGTATTGAATTTCTTCCTTCCACCAGTGAGGAGAGGGTTTGTGAGAGGAGAGGGGACTGGGGTTATTTTTATATGTACTTCCCTTGCTTGTCTGAGTTGCATGTGAAGTTTTCTTTCTCAGATTTTGAGTGTAAGGTTTTAACTCAACTGACTATGCTTCGTCGCAGTTACATCCAAATTCTTGGGCACTTTTGCGTGCGTTTGAATGTCGGATGAATTTTTGAATTCTCCTACTTATCTTAATATTTTCTTTTCTTTGTTTCAATTGAAAGGGGTATGTAAAGGGCTTTGGGTATTTCTGAGTAGTTTTCCTGGCCGCTCTATCTTCCTATTGTATAAATCTTCCTTTAAAAACTTCAAATCTATGTTTGTAAACGTTCATTCTTTGGAGTCTGAATATCCTTTTTATTTAGATAATGAGTTGATAGAGAAATATCCTTTGTACTGGTGTTCGGAACCGTTGCAAATCCTCGAAGCTAGTGAGAGAAGTGAGGAGGAAGACTGTTTGTTAGAATTTTTAATTGAAAATTTTGCTACTAGGAAATGTCTATCTATTCCTGATTTATTAAGATACGAAGAGGAAAATAACAAAGAAGGGCTGGAATTGTATATAGGTAATTTTGGTTTTATATGCTTCGATTTTTGTTTGGTTGCCTATTATTCATCCTTTGCTTTTCGTTGTTAGTAGGGTTCCAAATTTGAATGCTACTAAATTTCAAGTGTACCTGAAAAAGAAAGGTGAGAAAGGTTGTAGTGCTTCCGGGGTTGTTAAAGAGACAGATGGTAATGTTGCTTTTTCCTCTGCTCAGCCTCCTGCTTCTCCAAAAAGGAGAATGACTGAGTCGAAAAAGTTTCTAGAAGTGATTTTCGAAGGTGACGCTATTGTGAAGTCTGTTTTTGAAAGGCAATGAAAACTGCATGATTTTATTCCTGGAGTGAATCCGCATTCTATGTGGAGTGATCAGTTTCCAATTTCCGAGCTTGCTGATCACGTGTCCCAGTATCCTGGAGACATGGGTCTCACGCGTCAGACTGGAGTTGAGGGGATGGGCAAGTTTATTCAAGTTAGATTTTTTGTTTACCTCTTTTTTATTGTGTTTTGTCCTTGTCTCTGTAGATTGTTGCATCTCGGCTGTTGTCTGTTGGTTGTGCTACTGAACTGTTGGGCTCGGAACAACAGGTAATGATGGAGAAGGGGTCGTCCCTTGAGCGTTTGCTAAAAGAGAGGGAAGAGGTCGTCATTGATGTGACCTCGAAAATGAAGGAGAGGGAGAATGAAGTTTCCCGTCTTCAAGAACAAATTAGACTGTTACAAGCTGAGGTTAAGGAGAATGATAAGACCAAGGGTGAAATGACCGCTCGTCTCAACTAGCTTGAGAAGTAGAAGATGAATATGTTTGTAGCTGGTTTTGATCGTGCCGTTAGCCAGGTCACATTGTTTTCTCCGAACTTTGATGTAAGGAAACTCAATGTGACCAAAATAGTTGTTAATGGAGAACTTGCAGACGATGAAACCGGCAAGGAGCAGGCTGAGAGCGTTCCTCCTCCTTCTTAAAAAATGTGTGTACTTTAGTTGTGTTTATTTTAGAGTTGTTTTTCAGTTTTGTTCGTAATATTTTGAACTTGTTTTGTCCGACAATTTTGGTGTCAGTTTTAACTGCTATGATACTTTATAAACTGCATGTGGATGAATGTTGACTCTAGCTTTCTTTTGCTAGTTAGATAATAAATGTTGATTTATCTCTACAAATAGTTTGGACAAGGATCCCGGATTGGGAACTTTTAGTTTTTGTTGGAAACTCTTTTCATTTGTACTGTATAGTATGTTTGAAGTTTGGAATGACTTTGTTCGTCCCTTGTGTGATGATGATTTTTGAATTTGGCATTTCCGACCTATGTGGTCGGTTTCATTATTAGTAAGATGGATGTGATTTCCATCGTTGTTTTGTCGGTTTGATGATATACAGTTAGCAGAGTATGATGAATTTATTGGTATACGAATCAGTCTTTCGAGGAAGGTATGAAGTGGTCGGCCTCGTTAAAACCTGTTTGAGTAAAACCCTCCTTAGAGATAAAACCTCGTAATTAGGAAAAAGAGTACCTGACAATTTCATATGTACATAGCAATTCAACTGTAATAGATTTTTAAAGATGAAATATTCCAAGTGTTAGGAAGAGTTGTTCCTACTAGTGTTTCGAGAGAGTATGTTCCTTTTTCGATGACTTTGGAGACGCAGAAGGGGCCTTCCCAATTAGCAGCTAGCTTCCCGTGTCCTGGTGGTTTCCGGACTTCTTCCATTTGTCGTAGGACCAAGTCCCCTTCTTGTAAGGTTCTTGGTTTCACTTTTTTGTTGTATTGCTTTTGCATTGCTGCTTGCATGGCTTGCTGCCTTAGTTCGGTGAGGTTTCGTTCTTCACTTATTAGGTCGAGCTCGGTTGATCTGGCTTCCGAGTTGTCCTGCTCATCAAAGTATTCGGTTCGAGTGGACCCTTGGCTGATCTCAATGGGTATCATACAGTCTGCACCATAGACTAGTCGGAACGGGCTTTCATTTATTGTTGTGCGGGGTGTTGTGTTATAATCCCACAACACTTCTGGTATAAGCTCGGCCCATCGTCCCTTAGCATCTGTCAATTTCTTTTTTAAGGCCTGCAAGATAACTTTGTTAGCCGCCTCCGCGAGCCCATTGGTTTGTGGGTGTTCAATGGATGAAAAATGATGTTTGACATGCAGATCGGTTAGATATGAAGCAATCTTTTTATCTGTAAATTGTCTTTTTTTCTGTTATTTTCACAAGAGGCTGTGCTTCTATCTATTTTGTGAAATAATCAACAGCTACCAAAAGGAACTTTACCTGTCATGTTGAGACTGGGAATAGTCCGAGTATGTCCATCCCCCATTTGTGAAACGGCCAGTTGACGTCTGAGGTATGTAATAGCTCGGCTGGGTTGTGGATGAACGGTGCGTATCTTTGACATGCATCATAGTTTTGTACCTTATTTCTGCAATCTTTTCTCAACGTTGGCCAAAAGTATCCTGCTCGGAGTATTTTTGTATCCAAACTCCTACTTTTGGTATGGTGTCCGCAGATTCCATCATGTACCTCGTCCATGGCAGTTTCTGCTTCTGCTCGGCCGAGGCATTTCAGCAGAGGCCGGGAAACACCTCGCCTGTATAGGTCCGCCCCTAATAAGGTATATTGGTTTGATTTGTATCTAAATGTCTTTGGGTTTTCACCCTCTGGTATTTCTCTGCTTTTTAAGTAGCGAATAAATGTGCTTCGCTAGTCTTCTTCCTATGACATACTTAAAACAGATTTTGTATCTAAACTGGATTCCGTTAGTGTAAGATGGTTCAATTTTTCTGTTTGATCTATTACCCTATATGTAGCTAATTTGGATAAAATATCGGCCCTGCAATTTTGTTCTCTGGGTATATGCAGTATTTCAAAATTTTGAAAAAATTTCATTATGGTTTTGACTGAGTTCGAATATTTTTCTAGAAGCGAATTTTGTACCTGAAAATGACCATTTACCTGTTGTACCATAAAGAGGGAGTCACATTGTACTTTTAAACTGGAAATCCCTACTTCCTTGGCTAACCTTAGGCCTGCTAGTAGAGCTTCATACTCGGCCTGGTTTTTGGTTGTTTCGAAAAGAAACTTTATTGACTACTCAGCGTGGACTCCATTATTATTGTCTTTCAGGAGGATTCCTGCTCCACATCCATTTTCATTTGATGCTCTGTCTACGTATAATTCCCATGTTTTGATTCGATCCTCTTTTTCTGTGAATTCTGAGATGAAGTTAGCCAATGCTTGTGCTTTAGGTGATCTTCGTGATTGATATGATATGTCGAATTTAGAGAGCTCTATCGCCCATTTTGTCAATCATCCTGCTAGGTCTGGCTTTGATAATATGTTTCGTAGGGGATGACCGGTCCGAACTATAATTTGGTGTCTTTGAAAGTAATGCCTCAACCGTTGAGCAGTGATTACTAGACCGAATGCCAATTTTTCTGTCATCGGGTATCTTGTCTCAGCATTTTGTAAGACTTTGCTTACAAAGTACACCGGGTGTTACTCTTTCTGTGCTTCTATTACAAGCATAGAATTGATAGTGTTAGTGGAAATTGAAAGGAATATAAAGAGTGGTTTACCTTATTCTGGTTTCTTAAGTATAGGTGGTGACCCCAGGATATGTTTGAATTTGGAGAAGGCCTTTTCACAATCTTCTGTCCAAACGAACTTATCTGAATTCTTCATGGTTTTGAAGAAATAGTAGGATCTAGTGGCTGCTGTTGGTAAGAATCTGGATAGGGCGGCTAAGCAACCTGTTAGACGTTGTACTTCCTTGATTGTTTTTGGTGACTGCATGTTTAGAACTGCTTGACATTTGTCGGGATTAGCTTCTATACCTCTATTTGTGAGCATAAACCCGAGAAATTTGCCTTTCTGTACGCCAAATACGCATTTTTCTGGGTTTAGTCTCATATTGTATGTTCGGAGTTGCTGGAAAATCTCCTGAAGGTCGGCTTCGTGTTGTTTCTTTGAACTAGACTTGACCACCATATCGTCGACGTATATTTCGATGTTTCATTTGATTTGACTTTTAAAGATTTTGCCATCAGTCTCTAATAAATTGCTCCTGCATTTTTTAGTACGAAAGGCATTACCTTATAGCAAAAATTACCTTGGTCAGTTACAAACGCTGTCTTATCTTCGTCATTTGGGTGCATCTATATCTGGATGTCTAGTGTATGATTTGGAGTTTGGGGGTTATCCCAATGTTGTTCTTAACCATACATAACCTGATACAAGGACTCTTTCACCTGAGAATCTTGCCAATTCTCCCCCTGATGGTTGTAGTGCCTTGTCACTTAACTGCATCTTTTTGAACGTGGAGTAGAATAAGACATCAGCTCTGCTCCCTAGATCGAGCAAGACCTTCTTTACAGTTAGTTCTCCCATGCGCACCGAGATCACCACTGGGTTGTCTAAATTTGGTGTCTGCAATTTAAAGTCATTAGTATTGAAACTGATGTGGGTGGCTGAGGTCGGAACTGGTGGGCTCTGATGAGATCCTTCCATTGCCATCATAGTTTGATAACTCCTTTTCCTGGCTGTGTTAGTGTCTCCGCCTCCAGCAAAGCCACCTGATATGTAGTTTATGACTCCTTTGGAGGCAGGGATCTCTACCAGGCTACGCCATGTTTCTTTTGCTCTGTTATCCGAGTCGTACCTCGGTTTGTCTGTATCCTTGGTTGGCTCTTTCTGACTTTTGGAGCTAACGTATTTGTCCAGTAGTCCCTGTCTTGCTAACCGCTCCAGTAGGTCCTTAGCTACTACGCATTCATCAATGGTGTGCCCGAACTTTCAATGGAATGCGCAGTGTTTGCTTTTGTATGTTCCTGCTTTGCTTGGTGGCTTTATGAGTTTGTTGCGCAATATCTCTTTAATGATGTCCTCTCTTCTGGTGTTAAACCTGGTATATGTATCAAATTTTGGAGTTAGTTTAAAAGGTTTTTTGGAGTCTTTGTTATGGGACCTGTACAGCTTGTCTTTTTCCTTCCATGATGGTAGTCTTTCGTTCCTTCGAGTTTCACGTAATTCCTCTATTTCGATTTGTCCAGTAGCTTTGCCCCAGAACTCCTCTAATGTTTTCGGTTTTGCCACAGCTATAGCTTCTTAGAATTTTCCAGGTCGGAGACCGCTCTTAATGGCATGCAACTGCACTTCTGGATTAAGGTCGGGGATCTCCATAGCTGCTATTGTAAAGCGTGTCATGTAGTCGTTTAGGCTTTCATGCAGCCCTTGTTTAATTGTGCTAAGGTAGTCCGAGTCTCTCACATAGATTTTGGATGCTGCGAAGTGATTGATGAACATCTTAGCGAACTTGTCAAAGCTGGTTATGGATCCTGCAGGCAAATTAGAAAACCATAATAAAAGCGACTCCATCTAAAAAGGTTGAAAAAGATCGGCACAGGATGGGATCAGAGTCACTATTGAGGAACATCATAGACTCAAATTTTATGACATGAAATTTAGGATTTCCGATCCCCTTATATGGTGTTAGAGTTATAGGGAGTGTAACAAAATATTCTTAGGCATTTTGAAATTCATTATTTCTTCGGAAAACGGGTTGGTTCGTCGTCTTCCGGTTTTGGGGGGTGTTTCCCCTGTCTTCGTGTTGGACTCTAACTGATGCTTGATAAACCCCATTTGTAGGGTTTATCTTATGCTTCATTTAAGGAATTTTATCACTTTTTACCCACATTTATTCAATGAAATAGCATGGTTTTATAAATTCTCCTTTAATTGTGCTTAAGAGTGAACACATGCTTTTTAGGACTTAGAATAGCTAAATTTAATTCACCTTGATTCCAATAGATGCCTTGATATGTTTGTTAAGTGATTTCAGATTTAGGCGGTAAAGATTAGATCAAGGGAATGAAGGAAAAGCATGTAAAAATGGAGAACTCATGAAGAAATGAAGGAATTGCAAAAGCTGTCAAGCCGACCTCTTCGCACTTAAACGACCATAACTTGAGCTACAGAGATCTAAATGATGCGGTTCTAGTTGCGTTGGAAAGCTAACATCCGGGGCTTCGAAAAGATATAAGATTTGCCATAGTTGCTACACGTATGGTGACGCGTATGCGCACTGTACATGCACGCATCGTTGCTTCCATATGATCCACTTAAAGCAATACGTGGCCAGCGAATTCTAAAGCCTTGTGGGCCCAATCCAACTCATTTCTGATGCTATTTAACCCAAGGATTGAAGAGGGATGAGACAGCTAGTGATTAGTTTAGTTTTATTTTAGTTTTTATATGCTTTTAGTTAGTTTCTAGAGAGAGAATCTCTCTCTTCTCTCTAGAATTAGGAGTAGGTTAGATCTAGATTAGGAATTCTTAGATCTAGGTTAATTTCATGCTTTGATTTACTTTTCCTTTTGCAATTCTTCTTCTTCTACCTTTTCTCTCTCTAGTTTAGCATTTAAGTCATGTAATTCTCTACTTTTATGTTGATACACTTTTGTTCTTCTATTTCTCTTTCAATGCAATTTATGATTCATGTTCCTTTATTGTTGATTTGATTTGTTGTTGTTTAATTCCTTACAATTGAGTAGTGTAGATTTACTTTCTTTGCTATTTTACTATGCTTTTCTTTTGTTCCTTCCAAGTGTTTGATGAAATGCTTGGTTGGATTTTAGATTGGAATTTTAATGCTCTTGGCTTGGGAAGGTAACTTAGGAACTTTTGAGTTACTAATGTCCAAGTGATTGACGATTGGGAGCCATTAACTCTAGATCTCACTAATTGATTTGGTGGAGAACTAGGACTTATGGACTTAGATTGACATAGCTCACTTGACTTTCCTCTACTATTAGTTAGGGGTTAACTTAGTGGAGTTGGTCCTTGCCAATTCTCATGTTGTGATTAGTGATTAGGATAGAGATCCTTGACCACCAAACCTTGCCAAGACCTCTTTAGTTGTTAGTTTATTTTCATTTCTATTTACTTTCCATGCCTCTTATCAAAAACGCCAAACAAAACTCATAACCAACAACAAGAACACTTTATTGCAATTCCTAGGAAGAATGACCCAAGGTTCAATACTTCGGTTTATAGATTTTAGGAGTTTGTTACTTGTGACAAACAAATTTTTGTATGAAAGGATTATTGATTGGTTTAGAAACTATATTTGCAACGAGACTTCATTTGTGAATTCTAAACCACACAAAAATCCAATTATCAATGCTCTTCGTGCTGATCAGCGTTTGTTTTTTTGCTAGCGACTTTCTGTTCTCCGTTATTTTGCACTGCTACTAACAGCTCGGCCATCCATTGATTTTCTGCTAGGAGGGCGGAGTTAGCGGCCATGAGGTCGGCATTGGTCCGAGGATGTTGCCGAGTCTCCGAGAGATCAGTCATGCTTCCTTTTCTGCAAAGAAAAAGGGGTACAAGGCAGATATGGATAAGTTATGAAAATTAAAATAACAGGATGGGGTGAATTTAAATTCTTCGGCCCCGCGGTGGGCACCAAATGTTCTGGCAAGGATACTCTTTCCGAGCTATACGTCAGCTCCTCGTTGCTCGGTATGCTTTATAACTTGAGCCGAACCAGGGATATCCTCGTGAACTCGGACCCGAGCGTGGTACCTGCAAAAAGGACTCCGACGCCCAAGTCAGTAAAAGAATCACACTACAAGATTTATATATATTTGTGGGTGTTTTTTAAAAGGAATTTTTAAAAACCTCCACAATATAATATATTGGTGACATTTTAATAAACTCCCACAGATTAACAATGAAACTCCACCGTTATAATTATCAAGTAATTAAAACTCTTTCAATATCCATGAGAACACTCGAACAGAGAACTGAAGAGTCAGAGCTCATCGAAACCCTAAGCTTGCGATAGACATCTCCACCGCCATCTCCGTCGCTGCCTCCGCCGCCATGGCCGCCGCTAGAGTTCATCTCCTTTCTGCTTCTGCCATAAAGCCATTGAGATCGAGCCAAGGCATCTCTTTCACCAACGCGTTTCCAAATCTAATCGCAACGCCCAAGCCTTTGAGATCGAGAAAAAGTACCTCTTCGGTTAACTCTCCTCCGCCAATGACGCTCATGTTCTCCATCGGCATTCTATCCCTTGTGTACGCTCTTCTTTCCACTCGTTCTCAGTTTCTGGTTCTCCTTCTCTTTTTCCTTTTTATTTATTTTCGTTGTTTTTCATCTGCAAATTCTGAATGCCTTGCTATGTGATATAACATTGTTTCAAATTATCAAGCACTCCAAGTGTTTGATGAATTGTTTATTCTCTTAATTAAAATTCTGATAAATTGATTTGCTAATTTTTGAATTTTGATTTCGTGATACTCTTTTATTTTGATACTAATATTTCATGATACTGATAAATTGAGATTCAAGTGTGTTCCCTACAGCATTGGGTGTGAATCCAATGATCACTGTTCAGGCTATAGCTTATTACACAGCACAATCTGTTCTTGAAGTTCTTAGAAGGAAAAGGTGTTGATGAATTATATAAAAAAAAAAAATTTCTCTGCTTCTGTATCTCCAGTGGTCTAGAATGAAAATCTTTGTTCAAATAACACACATTGAGAAAAAGAAAATTGTAATAACTTTTAAGAGAGTTGTTCAATCATTCTGAGTGTTTAGTGTATTAGTGTTTATTTTGTCACAACATCTTTTAGTTAAAACTTTTAAGGCTTTAATAGTCAGTTTAAGTTAGTAAAAAGTAGATTTAGATGTTGTCATGTTATATGTGAGGAAGTCTGCACTTAGTCGATCAAAATTAAGCCCTTAGAATCTTTGATTTTAATGTAATACAGGTCTAACTCATATGGTTTACCGTGGAGCTGTACACACTCGTTTTGAGCATTCACTTGGTGTTTATTGGCTTGCCTGCTGGCAAAGCTATTGACATAATAAAAAAATACAAAGTAAATATATATAAACTGCCTTGTGTTGCTATATGCTTGTTATTGGCAAGATGATATGAGATTATTTTGTTAAACAATCTTACTATGCTTTTAGGGCCCAGAGCTTGGTATTGAACATTGCGATGTAATGGCAGGAAAGCTTGCTGGTACCTGACATCTCTGGAGAGTTATTTGTTTTGACACTTCTAATTCCACTATTTTGTTATTATTACTAATATGATATGATATTTTGCCTAGGATTACTGCATGATGTTGGCCATGGTCCCTTCAGCCACATGTTTGAGGGCAAGTTCCTTTCCCGGGTCTTTAATGGTGACAAATGGTAATTCTATGATGTGCTTGTTAATTCAGGTTTTCTGACTTCTCTCCGTACATTGAAGTTTCTTCACATGATTAATAGCACATGTTTCTTGCTTCTTCCAACAACATTCCAAAAAATTATATTTTCTGAATTTGTTTATTTCTATTTAAGGAGTTAAATTGACTTTCTAAAACCTGCAACAATGTGTTGGTTGAGAATTCATCCTTTTGAATTAACATTACTTTCAGGTCCCATGAGAAAATGTCAGCGAAGATGATAAATTACATGGTTGATGAACATAATATTGATATTGATCCTGAACTCCTCAAGAAAGTGAAGGTTAGACCTTAGATGTATGAAGTGTTTGTGGAATATATACATATATGTTTCTTTTCTCGTTTACATTTTGTAAATTGATACATGATGGACCTCTAAGCCAGGAGTAAAATATTACTTATTCCCTGTGGTTTTATATGTTTCAATAATATTTTTCGTTGACTGCAGGGTCTATGCATCAGTTTGAAAGTGAAGTATGCTCTCTTATTTCTATTTACTGTTCTGTTTTCATCATTTAGCCTTTGAGATGAAGGATGGAAGAGAGGTACTCTTCTTCTCTATTATTTCTTGCTCTCTTTTCAAATTTTAATTCTGTTTATATATAATGTGTGCAGCTAGACTCACAATTTAAGGTCCTAGGAAGCATATCAACAAAATGAAAATTAAAATTTCTCTCCGATTCCGATTCTGCGAAACCTTTTCCATTCCTACAAATGAGTGCAGGTACCATTTTCTTATTCTATTCCTCGCCAAATTTATTATTATTATTAGGGTTTAAGTGATTTATATAAGCACTAGCTGGATTTTAATTGAAGCGCTTGAGGAATTTTTGCTTAAATTTATGTTTCTTCAAATACGAATTTTTTCTTCTATCGTGTGAATTTGGTGAAATAGTGAAGAAAATGATTGATAGTTGGTTTGATACACTTATTGATTATAATAGGTGGCGCATTTGGTGGCAATAGAGGGCTCCGTCCAGTGCCTCCTGAAAATTTTCAGGCTTTGATCTTTTCCATATTTTCATGTAGGATTATTCTATGCAACTTCATGCACAAGAACTTGTGGCTAGGGATTCGCATGATAATGTTTGGACTTTCCGTCATATATATCGAGATATGCATAATGTGTAGTCCTGTATATAATCTGAAACAGCAAAATTATTGGAAACTTGCTGAAGATCTTTTTATTTATTTATTATGGCCCTCACCTTAAGCAGGGCAACCAAAGCGCCACTTGGTTACAACTGAATGGAGTATATTTGTCAGTGGAAAGAGGCTCTTTGCTAGAGACTCTGTTTTATTTATACGGTGAGGGTAATAAATTGATCATTTCTGTGCTGTTTGGTGCTCGAGTCGAAGTTTTCAAAACTGTCTTGAAATATATTGAAAATCAGTGTTTCAAAGCTTCAACTCACTTCAGCAAATGACTTGCATTTTGACTATCTTTCCTGCTCTTTTAAACGTTTTGGGCATCAGGCTAGCTAACAGGCAACTAGCCAACATATCATCCTCGGTATTGTCAAGTGATAGTATGCATATTGGGATTCTTGCGGCAGCTGCTCATGCTTTTGCAAATAATAGTCCCTTTACCGTCTTTTACAATCCTAGGTGAGTATCTTTACTTTTCTTTATGCTAATTTATCAATTCTTGTATGTTTGTTCAATTACAGAGGCATGGATCAACTAATTGTTTAATGAACTCTTGTTCTCAATTATAAAGTCTTGAACTCAAAATCTTTCTTTCATTTGCAGGGATAGTCCTTCAGAGTTTGTTATTCCTTTAGCCAAGTACTACAAGGTAGTGTTTCTATTCTCCTTTTTAGAGTTTGTGAGATAGAAAAATTCACAATAGTGTAATTTACAGGTATAATTTTTATTCTCCTTTTCTAATTTAATATTGTAAATTTTTTCAATCTATCTTTGTTGCTGCTTCTGCTATATACTACTACTACCATGAAAATGATGCAACTACTAGCTAGTGCTTAATGATTTCACTTTTTTCATTCAATGGAGGGGCCTTGCCTTACCTTAATTATTCTAGTGCCCCTTTATTTGATATAAATATATGGGCTCTAGCATAGTTGGCAAAATTCATCAGTTCCAAAAGCCTTTATATATATATATATATTGACACGACTTTCTTATTAGTTTATAGTCCATTCATTCAAAAAAATTATTAAAATATGAAGAGTTTTGTAAGCTATATGGCTATTGTGGAGAAAAATAAGCCTTATGTTTCAATGCTCTTTATTCAGTTTGTATATGCAAGCATGGCTTTATTGTCTAAGGCTGCAATTTCCAAAGGAATGACCCCTTTTGTTTTTGTTGTTTATAGACAAGCCTTTGCATCAGTTTTCTTATCTTCATTTTCTTTTTTTGACAGGTTTAATTCTCTCATCATGAATTAAATTATTATTATTAACCTTTATTAATGATTACTAGGCTTCTAATTCTCCTTTGGTTGTGTGTTAATTTTGTAGTAAACAGAGTGCTCCCTTGTCAGGCAAGTTACTGTGCAATTTGTTTCTTATTTCACTTGTTGGGTATGAATGAAATTATGAATAAACTATATATTAATACTACTCTAAGATAGTGATATAACATTCTAAGACACTTTGCTTTTTTTTTTGTCATGTGTTAAATGTGCAGGTTGACAACAAGTTCAACACTTTCCAAAATTTGGATCTGATAACTGTGTATCACTATTGCATCTTTGTTACTTCTGATTTGAGTTGCTTTAGAATGATGTATACTCATAATATGTTGTACATAATAATGCCTGACAGTTGTGATCATTGTGTAATATATCATATCTGAATTTTGTACTTTTTCCACTAATTATTGCTGATTCAAATAAAGAGGTTAACTGTTTTGTGATAGAAATTGGCATTCAGAGAATGATTTTATATATAGAGTTATGTCTTATATTGAGGAATTGTGTTATAAAAGATTTAATTTTTAAATTTTGATATTAAAAAATAAATTTTTAATTTGAGAGTATATGAATGAGATGAAATTAATGAATGATTTGTAATTAAAAATAAATAATTAATTACAGGATTTGTGGAGGTTTAAAAATCACACAAAATAGTTAATTCTTGTTAAATTAAAAAATCAATTTGTGGAGGTTTTAAACTGCCACAAAAGTGATTTAAAATTGCCACAAAGTCTAATATAAAACCTCCACTAAACACATACAAAACCCCCCACTGAATAAATTGTGGAGGTTTTTAAAAACCCCCACAAAAGACCTCGTGACACCTCAAATTTTGGAGGTTTTAGAAACCCCCCACAAATTATTTGGTGGGAGTTATAAACCTCCACAAATAAGAAAAAAAACCTCCATAAATAAACAAAAACCTTGTAATGTCACTTAAACAAAAGCATGTGTATGATCGGAACGCTGTTTGGTAGTATGTTATTATGGAATAAATTTGCTGTGTGCTTTATCGTTGATGCCGTGGTCGTTTTATAGCCCAATTTAGTGTGGAGCTAGCAATTAGTTTCGTCCGAGATCTTAGCGCCTGATCTCGTCATGAGATTGAGGAGAGCATTCTGTTAAGATAGAGCCATTTTTATAATAGGTCGTATTGAGGTATGACTCGATTTTGCCTGAGATTTTAGGAGTACAGTACAGATAATATACTAAAAATATATGTCATGTGCATATTAATAAATATAAAGATTGAAAAATAACTCCACATGGATGATGATTGGGGACACATCATCAAATATACCATTTCCTATACGGTACAACCATTATGATACTATGAACATTGTTAGTTGAATCTAGTTATTGATGCCTTACATATATCACAGGTTCCTAAGTAAGGACCAGCGATACGGATGTATCTAATATTTTTTAATTGTCTTTAAATATTTATTAAAATAAATAATCTTATTAGAAATGTTAATTTGTACTAGGTTATAAGGGCCTTACATATATCACAGGTTCTTAATACTATTTTAGTTGGAGAGAAAATGAGAGAAAAAAAATGAATAAAAAATTATATTTTCTTTTGTTTGGATATCAAAGAAAATAGAAAGTAAAATACAATATCATAAATAAATAAAAAAATTTAGGCTAATACTACCGTGTTGAAAAGAAGGTGCTTAAAGTACGTGAAACAAAAAAAAAACGAACGCATGTTAATGTGTCTCCAAACACTCCGACAATAACTGAACCATAGCAAAGAGTATCGTATTCTATTAAAAAATTAATTAGATGATAAAGAGTTAACGATGATGATTATGGTCTTGGGCTTTTTTTAATGTTCCGTAAATATTTGGTATCAGTCTAAAATGTGATTTTTTTTGTTGTGTTATTGAACAAAAATAAAATGATTAGGTAAATGGGCCGCGATTTTTTTTTTTGCTTAATATACATTTAGATATTTTCTAATGAATTGTTAATTTTTGGTCACCTTAGAATCATATAGACCAATAACTAAAGTATTTTTGTGATAAAAAAGAATTTTTATTTTTTCTCATTGTGCCTGATAAATGTATACTCTTGACCACTACAATGAAAGGTGGTTTTGTCCGTGGTGGACACTTACATTCGCATGAGCCAAAAGACAGGAACGAGAAGGAAAGGGAGGAAAGGAAAGAAGGTCAAAAGAGAAGGAAACGAGTATAGATACTCAGGGAGCTTTTCTCTTGTGCCGAGAGAAGTAGAGTTATTGCTTGAAGTAGAAGAACGGCAAAAAGAGATGCCAACACAGACCAATGCAACTCTTTTTTGAAAACAGAAAAAAGAGGTAAGAGATCGATAGTAGAAACGAACATGAAAGAGGACGATAGATTCTCCTCTTCTTCGTTAGAGGAGGAGACGGAAGCTGACAATAAAAAAAAGGAGGCATAGGACCAAAAGATAAAAAGTGACAGTTAAAAAAACGAACTAGAGATTCGAATTAAAAAGATAAATGGCATTATCAATTTTGTGGTAAATGAAGCTACCTGAAGAATTTAGTTTGTGTTTTCGAAAAGGGAGAATTAAAGAAAGTAAATGAAAACAAAAGTTCAAACCAAGAAAATGCTCAACCAAAAGTGGAATGAACCTTAACATTTACTTATGTGGGTTTTCTACTACTACTACTACTACTATTTATTTAAAAAATAGTAGTAGTAGAAAAAATTTGTATAAATTAAAAAAAAATTATTAAAAATATTAAAAATTTAAATTTTTAATGTATTTATTTTATATTATTAAACTAAAATATTTTAAATTTTTTATTGGTAATAAATTTATCATGTGTCCTTAAGACACATATTAGATAAATTCTAATTAAAAAAATAATGTATTTAGTGTTTTGATTTACACCAAATAGATATTTTAGTAAAAAAATGATGTAAATTATATTTATTAGTACTGTATAAAATACGATAATGTTAATCTAAGTTGATAAAATTACAGTATTGTATTTTCGGATGATGTAGTGGCTTCAGTATTGAAAATGAATAAGTTGAGAATTTGAAAAAAATGATTTGGGAATATTTTAGACTTA
>NC_029790.2:112797925-112849742 GCF_000816755.2 Arachis ipaensis | reverse complement strand
GTTCAAGGTTTGCTGAATCAGAGTTTAAAATTTAAAGTTTGAACATTCAGTATTTAAAGTTTAAAATTTATAGTTCAAGATTCAGTATGTAGAATTTAGAGTTAAGAGTTAAAAATTCAGTGATTAAAATTCATAATTTCAGGGAGTTAATGCAAGTTTTAGGTATTATAATTTAAAATTTAAAATTTAAAATTTAAAATTTATCGTTATAGATTAGAATTTATTGTTTAATGTTGAAGATTTAGATTAAGGTTTAGGATATAATTATATAAATAAAATTTTAAATGGTATAATTTGGATCAAATTATTTTTTCAATTAATAAAAAATTATTCAAATGTGAATGTTATTGTGAAAATATTTAATTCACATGGAGGAATAAGTTTGAAAATATGATGTTTTAGAAAAAAGTTTTTCACCAATATTTTTAAAGTCCAATGGCATTGAATATAATTTTATAAAAAATAAAAAATTCAAAAAATTTTGAGAGATATGGTGGATACACGTTTTTTCCTTGAGTGGTATTTCTTAAAATATAATTGTTTTTTGAAGTAATCTTAAATCAACGAAATTATTGTAAATTTTAAATTTTTTATTTAATCAATTGTTTGCTTTATATATAATTATTGTTCTTGTTTAATTAATTATGTATATTCAGTTATAGAAAAAATGAAATGTTTGAACCTATTAATTTTAAATTAAAGAATTATTAATTTTAAAATTAAAAATTTTAAATTAAAAATATAATTTATTGTTTTTCTATCATGATAATGATCATCATCATTATTACTATTTTGGAAAGATAAAGGGGCCTAGAGCTCTTATTATTGTTGTAATTATTATTCATATTATTATTTTGAAATGGAGTCGCAAAATTTTTAGACCATAACCTCAACCCAACTCATTCCAATTATGGTATACCAAAAATTTACAGACAAAAAAGTCCAACTATCTGATTAGAAGATTATGTGCCAACCAACTGACTCTAATTAGCCTCAACAATTTCTGTACCTTCTGCAATTATTGTAAACTCCAAATAATTAGTAAATAATTAATTAATATATTAATTAATAATGAAGCAAATTAGAAAATAGAATTTTATAGCTTAATGAAATAGAGAAAACTAAAACGAGAATTTTGACACTAATTTTAAAGAATTTAGCCCAAAATTAGGTCGAACAAGCCGAACCGAGTGAATCGGGCCCGTATTGGGCCCAAGGCCCAACCCAAAATACTAATACCCACAAGTTTCAGCTTCTCCTTCCCCTTCCCACAATGAAACACGCTGAAAACTGATTTAGGGGAAGGGAAGTGCTCTTCCATAAAACTTAACCCTTGATTAAGATAAATTCACATAACTTTTGATCTGGAGCTCCGATCGCCGCACCGTTTGCGGCCACGCATCCGCAATGACGATCTCTACAAAGTCCGGTACCTTTCAAGGTGATGAAATCACATTCTTAACTCCTATTCCCTCTTCTTCAGTTCGAAAATGTTAGGATTTTGGATTTTGAAATTTGTATATATATATATATATATATATGGTAATGTGTATTAGGTATGTATATTTGTAAATTGGAGCTTGAATTGTGGACACTTGAGACTTGGTAGAGCTTGGAAGTTATTGCTTTGGAAGTTTTGGGACCCTTGGGGCTGTGCTTAGTGCCTTTTGTTGGTATCTCGGATTATACGTGGAAATCGATTAAGGTATGGTTTAGATTTTACATATTTAATATATAATGTTCTGTGAAAACTTAGGCTAGTTGACTTTAAGATAAAAATGAATGCATGAGCATGTAAATTGATTAGTGCTTAATGATAAATGTTATGCTTTGGCTTAGTTGTTGATATTGGAGTTTAAATGATGGACTGTTGAATGATGAGTTATTGATGGTTGTAAAGCGGAAAACGGAATGAATATGAGTTTATGGTAGTATGATGGTGAATGTTGTGACTAAAGTTAAGAGATTTAGGTATGAGAATACGTATATATTGATGTGAATTTGATTGAAGCAGGTTGAGGATGACTTTGGTAAAATAAATGGCATGTGGCTGTGTTAGATATATGTATGAAAATAGGTTTTGAGTTTGGTTTAATGAAAATTTGAGGTTTGGAGCTTCTTGTGAAAAATTGATTTTTGGCTGAAATTCGGCAAAGCATAACTTGGCTTCTAGACCTCCAAATGATTTCAAACTTATTTCAAATAAAAATTGGGTTCGTGAAGTTTATGCCGTTCAAAGAATAGATGAAAAATGTTTTAAAACGAAAAAGTTATGCACGTCGAAAGTTTAAGGTTCGAAAATGAAATTCTGCAGTTTTTTAGACTTAGCAAATTTTTGAAAAAACGTACACCCACGCGTACGTGTGGCCCACGCGTACGCGTGACCTTGGATTTGCGTATGCATCCAGCTGCTCGTGACGTGACTAACCCTTTTGGGTTGGGATTCACGCGTACCCGAGTAAGAATTTTTCATACCCACGCGTATGCGTGTCCCCTGTTTCATCAAATCTGGGTTTTTGAATTTTAAACCTAATTTCAAACTTCTAAAACTTTTTTTTCATTCTTTTAGTCAAAAAACATAGTAGTAACTCTAGTAGTAAGTTAAAGTTAGGAAATTAAGGAAACTTGGAGATGAAGTAAAGGTTGAAAATGATGAGATTAAGCTATGAGAAGGAAGGTTACTTGGAAGTAAAGGAAGGTCTAGAGTAACTGAACTAAGGTGTTAATGATGAGATTGGGGATGACTATATGTGGCCGAAATGTCGAGATGAGTGTGCGGTCAGAATGGTCGAGATGTGTGTGTGGCCGAAACAGTCGAGATGTGTGTGTATGGCCGGAATGGTCGAGAGGGCAAGAATTGGGTGCGATGATACTTGCTCGTTAACTTGAAAATGTGTTCAAATGGCAAGTTGAGGACGGAAGTTCCCTCTCTTGTCATGACGAGGATATGGGAAAGGTAGAAAGGCACTCTCCTTTGTATTGTTTCTCCTGCATTCTTCTCTGGTTGCAAGGTGGAATGGCATACTCCTTTGATGTGGAAAAGAACTCTCCTTTGAATATCCTCCAAGAGAAGGTAGAAATGCACACTCCTTTGATGTGGAAAGGCACTCTCCTTCGTTTATGATCCTCCTGGAGATGCGCAACCTAGAGACCAATGTCGAGGTTAGCTACCAGATGTGTCGGGTTCTGGCAAAGTTACCGACACGTGAGCTCACAGCCAGTATGATAGACATTCATCATATGCATATGTGTGCTTTGTTTGATGGTGCATTAGTTGGGATTGCCTAAGTAGTTATAATATGTTATTTGTTGTATTTGCTATCTGTATTACTTGTATTCTACCTGTGTTTGTCATTGTCTACTTGTTTGTCTTTGTAACTTCACTAGAGATGGAGGAACAGAGGAAACGTGTAAGATCCGGTTAATTAACGGCTAATTAACCCATAAATGAGAATTTATTCTAGAAAGCCAAAAATGTTATTTTTATGGCTTAATATGATAGAGGAAATTGAGACGAGAATTTCGGTACCAATTTTATAGAAATCGGACCAAGATTGGACCGAACGGGCCAAACCGGGCCAACCGGACCCAAAGTGGGCCCTTGGCCCAACTAAACTAAACCAAAACCCTAGTTTTCAGCACTCTCTCTCCTCATTTGAGACACTAAACACGCTGAAATGGAGGCCATGGAGGGAAGAACACTCTCTCAAGTTCTATCTCTTACTTGATCTTCAAACCACCATAACTTTTGATCTAGAGCTCCGATTGCCGCTCCGTTTGCGGCCACGCGTTCACCGCGGAGAGCTCTACAAAACCCATACAATTAATCTTGAGGTAAGCCACGTTTTACTGTTCGAAATTCCAGCCCTTGATTTCGAGTTTCATGAGTAAAAATGTTGAGATTTTGGGTTCTTTGATGTTATAGGACCCAAATCTCTTGAAGGAGAAGGTTAATCTTGTCTCCTTATGGCGGTGGAAGTGCTTGTTATGCCATGGGCCGAATGGCCGTAATTGTTAATGAATTGGCTGGTTATGGATTTAACCGTGAGCCGAATGGCTGGATTATGCCGTGTGGTGGCGGAGCCATGTTTATGGCTAAGTATAAATGCATATATGCTGTTGAATGAATTGTGAATGTTGGCACTTCCACCATTGGAGATGAGGGTTTCCCTGGGTAGTAGCAATGGCTAGCCACCATGTGCTCCAGGTTGAGACTCGAAGCTCTGTTAACCCAATGTCGTAAGTGTGGCCGGGCAATGTGAAAGGCCCGGATGAGCTCCCCCCATAAATGCATAAACGTTCATGAGCATGCATTTGGGACTTTGAAGCACTAAACTTCCGATATTGAGACTGATCAACTTAATATCGATTGTTTGGTGTGTATAGGAACCAGATGGCGCCTCGTGGACGCGGTAGAGGCCATTGGAGAGGTCATACGAATACTCGTGCGCCGGTGAATAACCCTAATGACCCGGTAAACTTTATGACTGCGTTGGAGAACATGGTTGCTGCTTTGCAAGCCACTGTTGAGGCTCTTGGTCAACAGATGAACAACCATGGTAATGACGGAGGTGGAGTTCAGGGCCCGATGACACTGGCAAACTTTTTGAAGGTTAATTCCCCGAAGTTCAAGGGAACTACTAGCTCGACTGAGGCCGATACATGGTTTCAGGCCATGGAATGAGCACTGCAAGCGCAGGTGGTGCCTGAAGGACAGCGTGTTGAGTTTGCTACCTATTTGCTCACTGGCGAAGCGTCGCATTGGTGGCAAGGTATCCGACGTCTCCTGCAGCAGGGTGATGATTATATTACCTGGGATATCTTCCAAGAGGAGTTCTATAAGAAGTACTTTCCGACTTCTGCTAGGACGGCCAAGGAACTTGAATTGTTACAGCTGAAGCAGGGTACTATGTCCGTATCTGAGTATACTGACAAGTTTGAGGAGCTGTTCAGATTCTCTCGTATGTGTTAAGGGACTCCGGTGGAATATGAGGAATGGAAGTGTGTTAAGTACGAAGGAGGACTCCGGAGCGATATTTTCAGTTCAGTGGGACCAATGGAGATTAGGACTTTCTCTGAGTTGGTGAACAAGTGTAAGGTTGCTGAAGAGTGTGTGAAGAGGGCAGCCGCTGAGAAAGGAAGTCACAAAGGGTCATTTCCACAGAACCGAGGGAAGAGCTTTGCACCTAGAGGCCCGTCTTTCAAGAGGAGAGGTTCTTTTAGGAGGCCCAACAACAACTACTCCCAAGGAAAAAGGTTTGGGAAGCAGCCTCATAATGATCAAGCTTGTACTAGGTGTGGGAGTCACCATCCAGGAGTACCATGCAAGGCCGGATGGGGTTTGTGCTACAATTGTGGAAAGGCAGGGCATAAAGCCGCAAGTTGTCCGGAGAAGCAAAAGCAAGGTGCTGGGAAAGCACAGCAAACTGGTCGGGTGTTCACCACCTCA
The DNA here is from genome assembly GCF_000816755.2 of Arachis ipaensis. Lineage (NCBI taxonomy): Eukaryota > Viridiplantae > Streptophyta > Magnoliopsida > Fabales > Fabaceae > Arachis > Arachis ipaensis. The sequence goes on along the minus strand of NC_029790.2, from coordinate 112,844,293 downwards.
ACTGTGGGTGCAGAAGGATCTGAGACACTCATTCGAGGTAACTGTGAAATAGCTGGTCAAACTTTAAATGCTTTATTTGATTCGGGAGCATCGCATTCATTTATTGCATTTGAGAAAGCCCATGAATTAGGATTGAAGATCGTAACCTTAGGTTATGACTTAAAAGTGTATAATGCTACCCATGAAGCCATGGTAACTAGGCTAGGATACCCGAAAGTTTCGTTTAGGTTCAAGCAGCGTGATTTTGTCCATAATTTAATCTGCTTACCGATGATCGGTCTTGATCTTATCTGGGGATTGGACTGGTTATCCGAAAACCATGTCCTGCTTGATTGTTCTACCAAGTCGGTGTACTTTATGCCGGAGGATACAGAAGGGCCGGTCGTGGTAAATAATTATTACTTGAATTTGATGATGGTGAACTGTTCTGGAATCGAATGTCAGGGTATTTTGTTGTTAACCGCGGGTGTTTCGGGTGATGATCAAAGGTTAGATCAGATTCCGGTAGTGTGTGAGTTTCCGGAAGTGTTTTCCGATGATATTGAGAAATTTCCACCTAACCGAGAGGTCAAGTTTGCTATTGAGTTAGTGCCTGCGGAATGGCTCCGTATGAGGCATTGTATGGGAGGAAATGTCAATCTCCGCTATGTTGGTATGAAGCTGGAGAGAAAGGCTTGTTGGGGCCGGAAATGATAGCTGAGACCACTGAACAAGTCAAGAAAATCTGAGATAGGATGCTTACGGCGCAGAGTCGTCAAAAGAGTTACGCCGATCAAAGGAGGAAGCCCTTAGAATTTGAGGCAGGAAATCATGTTTTCCTAAAAGTTACTCCGACCACAGGAGTAGGTAGAGCGATTAAAGCAAAGAAGTTGAATCCTCGATACATTGGTCCATTTCAGATCTTGGAGAGGATTGGGCCGGTGGCGTATCGGGTGGCTCTACCACCCCATCTATCAAACCTGCACGACGTATTTCACGTGTCGTAGCTTCGAAAGTACACTCCTGATGCTAGCCATGTGTTAGAACCCGAATCGGTTCAATTAAGATTTGACGCTTCCAGTGGCTCCAGTCAGAATTGATGATACTAGTATCAAACGGTTGCGTGGAAAAGAGGTTTCATTAGTCAAAGTGGCTTGGAGTCGAGGCGGTGTTGAGAAACACACTTGGGAACTTGAGTCGGAGATGCGAACGGATTATCCGCACTTATTCTCAGGTAATTGACTTTGAATTTGAATTTTGTGGGCAAAATTCCCAATTAGGTGGGTAGAATGTAAGATCCGGTTAATTAACGGCTAATTAACCCATAAATGAGAATTTATTCTAGAAAGCCAAAAATGTTATTTTTATGGCTTAATATGATAGAGGAAATTGAGACGAGAATTTCGGTACCAATTTATAGAAATCGGACCAAGATTGGACCGAACGGGCCAAACCGGGCCAACCGGACCCAAAGTGGGCCCTTGGCTCAACTAAACTAAACCAAAACCCTAGTTTTCAGCACTCTCTCTCCTCATTTGAGACACTAAACACGCTGAAATGGAGGCCATGGAGGGAAGAACACTACATATGTGTGATTATGAATATTGATGCCTTGATTGTGTGATATATGAGAAATGCATGTTGTGATATATGCTTGATGGATGATTGAGGTTGAATTGATGGGTGGTGCCATATTGTTGGTGAGTATGATGATTATGTATAATGATGGTTGATTGGAAATTAATATTGTTAGAAATTGGGATGAGAAGGATGTATGACATAATATTGTGTTTATCCTTTGGCCTTTTGATTGAGAAGTGTTAAAATGGTTGGAGGTAGTTTTGAGAATTTTGGTAAAATGTCAATGCGTGAGTTGAGGATGGCTTGTTGTTGAATTTGGTACACTTTGATTGATTTCAAAAAAAAAGGGATGAAATTGGCATGTTTTAATTGATTTTGAAAAGAGTTGAAAGTGGCTTGTTTTGAAAATGGCACTTTGTGGTTTTGAATGAAAATATGGTTTTGGGGCATACTTTGATGGGACATAACTTGGACTACGGATCTTTGATTTGTGCCAAATCTATTTAGAAATGAAATTGGATCCGGGATGTCCATGCCGTTCGAAGAACGGGTAAAAAATGATTTAAAATGAGAGAGTTATGACCGTCGGAAGATTGGGGGTTGAATCTGTGAATTCTGCAGCTTTTAACTTAGAAAATTTTTAGCAGAATGACCCCTCGCGCAGTATAAATGCATATTTGCTGTTGATTGAATTGTGAATGTTGGCACTTCCACCATTGGAGATGGGGTTTCCCTGGGTAGTAGCAATGGCTAGCCACCATGTGCTCCAGGTTGAGACTCGAAGCTCTGTTAACCCAATGTCGTAAGTGTGGCCGGGCACTGTAAAAGGCCCGGATGAGCTCGCCCCCATAAATATTCACCAGTGATGGTGATGGATAAATATTCACCAGTGAGGGTGATGGATATGGATCATGATTATGATCAAGTTTATGATGAGTATAACTCGAGTTGGAGATGCACGACAGAAGGACAGTCCAATGGCTAGCTACCAGGACTTGTCGGGTTGGCTCTATAACCGACAGATGATATCATCAGCCACTAGGGACAGGCATGCATCATAAGCATACTACATGAATTGTTTGAGATTGCCTATTTGACTGCATATTACTTGCTAATTGCCTAAATGCCTTATCTGTTCCTATTTGTAAATCTCTTGTCTGATATAACTGTGTTTGCTATATTATACTCCTGCTGGTGGTTGGGAGGTCTGAAGGAATTGGAAAGGGAAGTATTAGTTAGACTGAAGAATCTTTAGTCAGTTGCCACTTACGGTTTAGCTTGTTTATAAGCTTTGATATTATCTGGAGGAAGTTCTAGGATTGCCTTCGGCTTTCCTCTATTATTATGTACTATATATGTGGAAGCTGTTACCATGCTGGGGACCTCTGGTTCTCACCCATGCGGATTTTGTGGTTTTCAGATGCAGGACGCGAGGCTTCTCGTTGAGGCATGCTGGAGACTTTCATTTGCTCGTTACGTTATCGATCGGAGTGTTGCGCGTTCGAGATTACGGTTTTTGTTTACCCCCTTTTTCTACAAAGGCTCCTAGTTATAATCAATTATTCATACTACTATACGTACTAAATTTTTGTTTTAGAGGTCGTAATACCTTGCCATCTCTGAATTATGACTTAAGCATAAGACTCTGTATGGTAGGGTGTTACAAAACGCGGAGAGATTTAGGGTTCTAGTTAAGTTTTAGCTAGATTTAAGGACTTGGTTAAGTTTAGAAAGTATTAGAGAACGTCCCTGATTCATGGTTTCTATTTTAGTTCTTTAAGTTTCACAATCTGAGTATCGGTGTTCTAGGATTGCCTCTAGTATTTTCAGGACCTTATATCTTATGTATGTGGCACCTTTACCATGCTGAGAACCTCCAGTTCTCATTCCATACTGTGTTGTTGTTTTTCAGATGCAGATCGAGAGGCACCTCGCTAGGCATTTGGAGCTTCTGCAACGAAGTGGTTTCCTTTGGGGTTTCTTTTAATCTTTTGACATATGTATATATAGATTCTCCTCTTATATACTTGTTTATTTTACTCCTCCTAAAGGATTATGGAGAACTAGAGTTTCATCTATGTATTTTGGGTTTTGGGATATGTATATAAGTATGTAAATATTCTTCGGCCAGCCTTAGCTTCGCAGGCTGAGTTAGGAGCTAATTATTTTGTATCCTTGATTCTCTGCTCTTACTTTCTATATACATCAATGTTTACGAACCTTAGTTTTTTTCGTACGCAAGTTTTCTATTTACGTGAATGCTACGACTTTTGTTTTAGACTTTTCTTCGAAGGCTTCTCTTTATACAATTCCTTTCAACTATTATTATATAATTTTACGTTTAGAGGTCGTAATACCTTGCCACCTCCGTTTTGTGACTTAAGCATAAGACTCTGTGTGGTAGGGAGTTACAATTATCACAGAACTTGCTGGGGCATGAATTGACGTGGGTTACAGGCATTGTGTATTGACCGCATCTTTTGGTGTAATTAGTTATTCCTTACCTTGGGATGAAATTGGTTATTGGGCAGTCAAAATTGTAACAGGAGTATCCAAAGCTATTTCCGGAATGGAATCGTCTGTCGTAGAATTATTAAGGGGATGGGAACCAAAGCTACATGCGTATCCTCTTGGTGCATCCACAACATTTCTTCGGGTGAGAAAAAAGTTCTACTTCCTCACAATAGTATGTCCCAAAAAACATTATATATTAGATAAATAATTTAAATCAAATATATAACATTATAATATTTTATAATATTTATAAAATATAATAAAACATGAATAAATAAAAATATTTATACTTTATTTTATGATAAAAGTATTAATATAATTTTATATTATTATAATTTTTTATTTTTATTTTTTTATTCAAACAAAACAATTTTTTTTTATTTTTTCATCTATTTTTTTCATTCAAACAACACAAAAATAACTTCACTTTTTTTATTTTCTTTTCTCTTATTTTCTTTTCTTTTATTTTTTTCCTTTTATTTTCTTTTTCTATATCCAAACAAAGTGTATGTGAGGACCTAGCGATATGGATGTACCTACTATTTTCTTATTGTCTTTAAATATTTATTAAAAGAAATAATCTTATTGAAAATGTTAATTTATACTAAGTTATAAGGTCGATTCATAGAATAGAGATCACTAGAAGGGGTGGTACTGAGATGGTATCACAGGTTGGATATCATGGGACTTGATCAGTTAATATTTTTAACAATTTTAATATTCTTCAAGGATTTTTTTTAAAATAATAAAATAATACTAAAGCATATTTTTTGTCTTTTGGGTTTGTCAAAAGTTTTAAAAATATCCCTAAGTTTTAATTTGTTTTAATTTTGTCCTAAAAGTTTTCGATTTGCATCAAATATACTCCCGCCAGCTAAATTTTCAAAACGTTTAATATCAATCCAACAATAATGCATGAGAGCTATATTTGGCTTCCTTATGTTAAAGTTCGTTTTTGTAAAATTGTTACTAAATTGGCCTGAAGTTTTTTTTTTTAAAAAATAGCCATAAGGGATATATTTAATGCAAATAAAAAATTTTTAGGACAAAATTGAAACAAAATTAAATTTAAGAGTATTTTAGAAATTTTTAGCAAGATTTAATGACAAAAAATATATTTTACTTATAACATAAATATAAAAATTACAAATATAAACACGTGTTGGGATATTTATTTTTTTATACTTTGTTACATATCCCATCCTTACATAGGACGATTTTATAGCAAACGTATATGGTTTTTGGAGAAGACAAGACAAGTAAGGAAGTATTGAGAGTGTATCTAGCCTACAAATGAGATAAGACGCTGAGCACATCTTAAACATATCTCGTCTATATTAAGGACGAGATACTTATAAATAGGAACCATATATACAAACTTAGTGGCAAACAAGACGATGAATTTTATTTTGCAATTTCTTAAGTTCCTTGTTTCTTTGGAAAAATTTCCTTTTGTTTGCTCTTCTCGTTTTACTCATTGGGTTTCGGACCACTAAAAAATGATACAAGTACATGTCGTCGACGTCAACTGGCTGAATGCGACTACACACATTATCAGAGCGCTCGACCAAGAGGTTGATAACCGAATGAGTTGAATATTTAAATATTATGGTTATTAAATTGATTTTGTTAGTTTAGGTAAGATAATAATGATTTTACAAAATATGACTGTCAGAAGTAATTTGTTTGTTAGTTACTTTGTCAGTTCTATCTTATTTAATAATTTTATTCTAATTGATTTGAATCAGTTAGACTTGTATGGCCTAATAAAGTATTGTTAGAAAATACTTATTTTATCTATTTTAAAAATTAAAATGGTTAGTTAGGATATTTTCTAATATTTTTATTTTTTATTTGTTTTATTTATTTTAAAGAAATCGAAATTGTTAGTTAGGATATTTTTATAATATTTTACTTCACATTTATTTTATTTATTACAAAAAATCCTAGTTAATTCATTTGTGGCATTAGTGTTGGCTTTTTTGAATATCAGATATTTTTGTTACAAAAGTAAAGTTCAGTCATATGTTTGCAGCCAAGGGTGCTTCATTCTAGGTAAATTTGCCATACCATGGCACCTTCAGAGATTCGCTTGTTGTACCTCAAGGATGCCGGGTTTAAGCATGTAGCAATGCTTAGGGACTTCTGTTTCGACAACGCCCTAATATCTGCATTTGTGGAGAGATAACATCGAGAGACACACACCTTTACCGTGGGGAGAGTGTTCCATTACATTCCAAGATGTGGCGTATCATCTTGGGTTGTGTACGAATGAAAACTTGGTCGTGGTTGCTTATGGGATTTCCAAATGCACTATCAGTGACCAACATAGGATTGGATGGCAGAGCTACTGGGAGCCATGCCACTGCAACAGCTGGAAGGTAAGAAGGAGAGATTTTTCATCAAGATAACATGGTTGAGATAGAGGATGCAGTAGATTTGTGTTGATGCTGATCCTGACAGGCTGTGACAGTATACCCGATGCTATATCCTGATGTTGATTGGTGGGTACTTGATAATAGACAAGTCCAAAAATCTTGTGCATATCCGTTAGCTTCCCCTACTTGTATACTTCGCGACATACAGGGGGTTGTCCTGGGGATCTGATGTTCTTACTTGACCACAAATATGTAACTCATTCCAAAAAAGCGAAAATCATAAATGACTTTAAATATAAATAGTGACTAATTACTTACTAACAACCAAGATTTTGTTCAAGTGACATGCATATGCTCTATGGGCACCCAACTGATCTTTGTTTTCTTTGATAGTGGTACTTCATATAATCAGATTTCATCACTCTGTATTTCGTAGCCCACTGAATACTATAATTTTTTACCCCCTATATGAAAAGCTTCTGTACTCTAAATCGGTGGTCCACCCTAAAATTAACGCCCCCGTCCAGATTGTAATAGTCTCCTACCACACTGATGCCACAAAGTGGATCTTCCTCCATCGTATCAAGGTCCAATGTGTGATAGTGGCTAGGCACATTGGATAGGTCAAGCACAATAAATGGTGCTGCTAAAAAAAACTCTGTCCCAATGGAGTACCCATTACAAACTCATTCTCCTTAAAGCTACCGAAGGAAACCTTAGTCTCAGCAATATATTCGTCATCTGACTTAGAGTTCTCCTCCATGTGATCAGCTGGTGTAGTGTAATGCAATGGAAATGCAGTAATCAGTGACCCCAACGGGTGTGGATCCAACTTCACCACCACCAATATCATTGACCTTGACATATAGCTCCATGACTTGGTGTGCTAAGATTCTCCCATGAGCCTCAAATATTGCATTCACATGTTCATTACCTACAACCCAGAAAAGTTTGTACCTGAAGCCTCAATTTGCCAGCGTAGCAAGAAACCTATACCCAATTCTCGTGACCTCTCTCGTACCTTGAATCCCATTCTTCATCAATATCAGATTCTTCAAATCCTACAGAGTGTTGAGTCGAAGGGTTCGAAACAACATCCGGTTCGGACAATCAAACATAACCCCTCCGTCATTGCCTCTAATAAAATCATTTACATAAACACTCACAATAATGCACTCACTACTAGATATTTTTAGAGAATTGAAATCAGATTGGTGTTAAAATGACATTTATGGGCTTCTTATATAGTTAAAAATTGTCCCATGTGTATCACGTTCACATAGAAAATGACTTTTTTACACAAGTATCTCATCCTCATGATGGACGAGATAGTTATCTTCATATCTCGTCCTTAATATGGGAAAGATACATTTAAGATGTGCTCGGCGTCTTATCTCGTCTGTAGATTGGATATGCTTTTAATGATTCCTTACTTATCTCATCTTTTAGAAGGACGAGATACGTTGTTATAAAATCATCTTATTTGAGGATGGAATATGTAACAAAGTGTGAAAGAGTAAATACCCCAACATGTGTCTACATCTATAATTTTTATATTTATTTTATTTATTATGTAAAAAATCCTATCTATTAATATTATTGATTTATTATTGAAGGATTATTTGTTGCTTGTTCTTAGTAATATCTTTCAGTACCTATTGGGTTTAGTTTTGGTTTCTTTTCTCTATTATAATCCTTTTCTTTTAAAATCCAGCCATCTTACTTATATCTTTATCCATATATTCCAAGTGATTGATGTGAAGTTCATGTGTCTTATAATCTAGGAAGCGTCTCTCGTGAGCCACTGTACTTTAGTGAAACTTTAGTATTCCATGTACATACAGGTCGCCAAGATCTCAGTTGTCAGAGAGTGAGGGTGTGAATGACCAATGTATCGCCTAATGCACTAAGAAAAAGACGGTATTGGACAGCTTGATGATAGGAGAAAAAGAAAGCTTAGATGGTATGAAGATTGTGTGGTTGGCCAATATTATAGGTCAGCAGTCATTAGAAGAGGCAGCTATTGTGTTGTTGTCGTCACGACCAGAAGTTAAAGATTAGGTCTATAGCATGATTGAAAGAGGTTGACGCATCGTGCCTTATTGCATCCTGATCTAGATACTCTGGTGGTAATGTAACTGATATTGTTGGCCATGTTATGGTTCTAAGCATGGCTCTGCGAAAAGGTGTGGTGCTTCGCTAGCAGCGGTCGGTCATTGTGCTGTTCAGATCCAATCTGGCTCCAATTTTTCTCCCATTTTATATTGTGCTAACTGGTATTAAGCCCCAGCCTATACTCGTTCACATGGTTTGCGCCACTTTAAGGATAAGGTGGGCCATGTCCACACCCAAACTTTAGGTTATTCTAGAACAAGTGATTATATTTGCATTTTGGGATCCCCTCAAATTCTAATTTTAGTGAAAATTGTAATTTTTGTATCAAGACTTGTTCAATTTATGCTGTTTACTAGCAATACATTAACTTCATAAGATCGTTTAAGGTTTTGAGTAGAATGATCAAATAAATGCTTGTCGTAAACATGTTGGTGCTTAAATAGGTCTTTCAGTATCAGATAAAACATAAAGCAGATTAAAATTGTAAACTAATCTGATCACTAAGATTTAAGAAGCATAAATGATATCAGCATATCCATTAGTTTGGTTCTTACTCCTGACTGATTTTTAATAATCTACAGGTCTCTATAGCCATAACGTGCTGTCTTTCCTATTTGTTGCTATATAATTTCTCCATATGATAGTCGCGTAACTATGTAGTATTCCTTGTTAAATGCTGCTTCTTTTTGCCTACAACAAGAAGGATTACATTACGAGATTCATGAACTCAATTAAAGTTGAAGTCCAGCCAGTTCTTGATCTTTGATTCATGATTCTTATTTTCTTGTGTAATAAAATATTGGCATATAAGAAATTTAGAAAGCATAGATTATACATTGTAACTTATTAAGGTTGATATGTAAGTTAAGATTGTAGTTGGAGGATTTTTTTAATCATCCTTTCTTAACTGTAGGCGTTTGATTCAGGACTAAGATTCTTAAACCAATTAACTTGTTAAGATTTGCCCAAACCCATCAATTTCACATCATGCCCCGTTTTCAGTAAAGAGATCATGATCCTATTATTTTCATGCATATAATATGCATTAGCACTAATAGAACTTGATTGACACTTCATCAAGTCTACTGTAGAGCATATTGAAGAAACATTCCAAAACCGAGATGCTACCTCGATTCGAGTTGGGTGCCCACTCTAGTTCATACTAGAATCCATTAAATACTCTAACTGAATTATCACCATATTCTTTCCAATATAAAACCCTCTAACTAACTTGTCATGGTAGTAAGATGATGCAATTTTAATGCTCTTCGCACATATCAATTGAGTACATAATTCTTCATCCAAGTGGACTTATTCTTAGTCCTAAGAGCAATGGGTTCAATTTCAGTTGGCCTGATCTCCAAATAATCTACTATTGCAGGGATGTTCTCATCTTCAGTTGGTCTGGAGAGCTATCACATAACAATCATAATCCCTATACTAATTTGTATATTTTGTGTGTATATTATTATTAGGGTTAAGTACTTTTTCCGTCCCTAAGGTCTAGGGTGAAAATGAAAATCATCCTCAACCTTTTTTTGTTATTAAAATAATCCTCAACGTTACAAAACTTTATAAAATCATCCTTTTGTCCATAAACAACATTTTTTAGACAATTTTGCCCTCTAAAAAAAACCCTTCCCTTCTCCACTAATTAACCCCCAACCTCCCTTCAGGCTTCATCATCATAACCGAGCTTCTTTTTCTCTCTCTTTCTTCCCGTCTTCTCTCCCTCATCACTAATTCCTAACCCCCTTCATCATTACCACCAAACCTCTTTCTCTCTCTCTTTGTCCCAAACTCTTACTCTCCCTCACCACTAACCCCACTCATCTTCTTTTCATCACCATCACCATCACGATTATCACAGAAACAAAGATTGAATCACACACAAATTAAAGAATCACAAAATAAAGAGACTTCATCCAGTAGAAATTTCTTCAAATGAAAATGAAAGGAGAAGACACTACGGCTCTCTTTCTTTCTTCTTCATTCTTCCTTTAACTTTTTTCTTTTTTTTTTTTAATTTTTGAAGAACATATACATGAGTTCTTTTTTTTTAATTTATGTTGTTGCTAATTTTGTGGATGTTGTTCTTACTGGATTGTTGATTTATTTTGTGGTTAGATTTATAATGTAACCATGGTGATGATGATGAAGCAGATTTATTTTGTTGTTATGGTGTAACCATGGTGATGATGATGAGGCAGTGGTGAGGGTGGAGAGAGTTATTTATTTTTTTCAAGGGTAAAATTATCTAAAAAATATTGTTTATGGACAAAAGGATTATTTTATAACATTTTGTAATATTGAGGATGATTTTAATAACAAAAAAAGGTCAGGGACGATTTTGATTTTCACCCCAAATCTTAGGGACGGAAAAAGTACTTAACCCTTATTATTATTATTATCATCATCTTCGCACTAATTTGATTTTAACTTGAGTTATAAAGGTCCAAATGGGCCAGTTTCAGCAGCATTAGAAAGCTAATATCGGGGACTTTAAAATGATATGCATGTGCTTATAATAGATAAAGAAGAAGAGCCACACGCAACCATTTTTTGCCTATGTGAATCAAATTGCACGTTAAATTTAATGAAGCATATGACTCACATTTTGTGTCTTCAAAAGGCTCAAGTATTAGATTTTTGAGTATTAAAAGAAAAAATGTGAAGGAGGACAGGTAGAAAGTTTTAATATATTTTAGTTAGGATTTTTTAGAGAGAGAAAATCTTTTCTTTTTCTAGAATTAGAGTTAGATTAGTTAGTTTAGATAAGTTTTGTTTTAATTTCTATTATTTCTTCAAAGAATCAAGCTTTAGTTTCATCTCTTCTAGTTCTTTTTTATTGATATTTCTAGTTGCATGTTCTCTTTTATTTTGTTCTTATGAATGCTTTTGATGCTTTATATTGAATCTTTGATTTAATGTTTAATGGAGTATTTTTTTGGATATTGTTTATTTATGCTTTTTTATGTTGATTTTATATTTATTGCAAATTTGATAAAGATTAGAAGCGGATTTTAGTTAATTGCAAGTTTATGTTTTATGATGCACGCCAAGGTTTGACAAAATGTTTGAACTAGCTATGGAGTAGATTTTTATACTTGGTTTAGGGCGAAGAATTAAGGTGATAATGAGTCACCCTTGTTCTTATTGATTGGTATTTGAGAGTTGTTGATTAATTTTGTTTTTACTAATGCTAATATTTTTTACTAAATTTAATTAGTAAGTTGGTTAAGACTTGTAATTGGAATTAATTTAGTCTAATTAGCTTTTCTCAATGCGTAGAGATTAACTAATTAGAATGACTCTTGGAAATTATCATAATTTATAGTTAGTGACATGGATAATGATTCTTGATTTTTAACCCATGCCAAGGTCTTTCAAAATTGTAATTGTTGCCAATTGCTAATTGTTTGATATTTAGTTTTCTATTGTCTTGTATTCTCTTGCCATTTAGTTCTTGAATAGCATTTTTTATTTTTTGTTATTTTAATTTTTCGTAATTACAATCACAATTTTCAAAATTTCTCATAACCAATTTTAATGCATCACATTATTCCAAGAGAGACGATCTGGACTCCCAGTATTGTTTTAAATTATGACATGTTTTAATTAAACTTTGATCAGATTTAAAATCTCTTTGGGAATTTGATGGAAGATTTTTAAACTCGACAAACACACCGAATCGTACCAAGTAATACCACGGTGAATGGGTTATTGTTTTCACAAGAATTAATAGACTAAGTAACAATGATTAATTGATTATTCTAATTAGACAAATCAAAATAAAGATATTAGGGAATTAAACTTGAATAGAGGCAAATTAAATTACAAAGTAGTGAATAAAAATAATGATGATGAGAATGTTAAAGTTTCAGAGATATTCACTCTCTAGAAAAATAATTCTTGTTTTCATTTATTTGAGGCATGCAGAGATCAATTCACGACAAAATCATATGTAATTAAATTTCAATTCCTTGACAACCTAATTTCTCCTTAATTAACTAATTGCCAATTCCTTGGTCAACCAATTAAGAAGGGAGGTTAAGCACAAATCTAATTTAGTTTCAAATAAGATTTAAAAATAATTCTTAGGTTGAATTATATGTCATGTATTCAACTAGTCCTAGACAATCGAAACTTACAAAAAATAATAATTTCTAAAAGTTTTCTAATCCGAATTATATGTCACTTATTCAAACTAGAGCAATTAAAAATTATAAAGTGTCGCACACTCTTTGAAATACTATTCCTAGTTAAATAAAAAAGTTATGAGAAAGATTTTTCAAGCTAAGTCCAATATTAAATTTTCTAAAGCAATATTAAAATCCAAAAGGGAGTTAAAATGTTAATTTTAATCTTTAGGGATGAAGAGAAAAAAACTCAATCATGAATAGATCAAAACATAAATCAAATAAAGTAAAACACTTAGATTAATAATCCATAAAAAGATGAATAGAGCTCCTAACCTTAACAGAAGAGATTAGTAACTCATGGTGTAAAGAAAATAGAATTGTAAAGTGTGGTGTAAGATGTAAAACATGATCCCCCAAGTCCTGTGTCCTTGGACTTATTTTAAAACCTAAAATAATAATCTATAATTCAAATCCAAACTAAATAAAAAAAAAGATTCAAATCATATCTTAATCAAATCTTTTCTAATAACTCTTAACTAACTAGTAATCTTCCTTGTATTTGAAAATCAAAACTTAGTGTGCTACTTTGTTGAAATCATGGGTTTGCAACTTAATCTTGGGTCAACAAAATAAGTACTTGAAGTTAGGGAGATTGGTGTAGGATTGTGATGGCCTGGGAGTTGGCCCATGAATAGCGTTAGACGCAGGGAGGGGCACTTCAATGTAGGGCCTAATTTGGACTTCTTGAGGCCTCTGTATTGGTTGCGTTGGATGCAAGGGATGGCACATTTGACGCAAGGTGGGGGAATAGCTACTGGAGATGCTTCTGGAGGTTGCGTTGGACGCAAGGAAAGTTGTGCATTGAACACAGATGCAACTGTGCGTTGGATTTGAGATGGGCTGTGTTTAACTTGAGATGGGCTTGTGTTCAACACAAGTTGGAGATGCATTGGACACATGTAGGGACACTGTTTTTTTTTTTCGAGCTCAAAGGTGAGGGTTGTTTGTGGCCCAAACTGAATGTTCACTATAGACATTTGCATATCATTTGAAGCTCTGGATGTTAGCTTTGTAACACCACTAAAACTACTTCATTTGGACCTTTAGGCTGCGTTTGTTTACAGGGACAAGACATTGAGATATGGACACAGAGACACAAAATCATGTTTGACAGATGAGACATAGACAGAGACATTGTGTTTAGAGACATTGAATTAATGTATTTTTTGTCCATCCTGATAAGAAAGACACAGAGACACTAACAAGGGACACAACTTTTTTTTTTATTTTTCTCTCATTATTCTTGTTAATTATTTTATAATGATATTTTATTATTATTATTATATTTTTCTTCTCAATTTTTTTCAACAAAAAAAAGAGAATAAATTAAATTTTCATAATTTGTTCTAGTTTATAACCAAATAGAATACAAGAACACAAAATTTTGTATCTCTGTCTTTTGTGTCTTGTTCTCAGTGTTTTGTCTTATCATGTTCTCAGAAACAAACGCAGCCTTATAGATCAAGTTATGCTCGCTGGAGTATGAAAAGGTCAGGGCTGCATTAAACGCAGATGCTGCGTTAGACTTGAGGTCGGGCTGCGTTCAACGTAGAAAGGGGCAGCGTTAGACACAGGTCTACTATAAACATATGAATATTGTTTTGAAGCTCTGAATGTTAGGTTTCTAATGCCGCTAGAACTATCTAATTTAGATCTCTATAACTCAAGTTAAGCTTACTGAAGTATGAAGAGGTCAGGGTTGATAGCATTTGCAAATTCTTTTTGAACTTCCCTGAGGCTTGTTTTCAATTCTTGGTTTCCTAGGTGGTTGCTACCTTTTGCATGCCACCTTTGTTGATTTTTGCCTAAAATCTTTCAACAACTTTCTAAACATATCAAAACTCAAAACAACTCCAAAAACATTAATTAAAGCATAAAAATCTCAATTATAACAAGAAAATCACTAACTTTATTCAAGGAAATAATAAAGAAAACAACTAAAGATGCTAATGCATCACAACACCAAACTTAAGATCTTACTTGTCCCCAAGCAAGAAAATATACACAAAGGATTCCCTTAATTGAAGTGGGTTGAAGAATTACTTGTGATATCTCAGTTAGTGAAGTAATCAAATGACAATGGGTTAAACTTTGAATTGTGTGATCATATATGGATTCCAGTACTTGCTAAGCCTACAGTTGAAAGTCTTAGAACTTACGAATTTTATTCGGATGATATTATAGAGGCATCTTTATAAGTTTTCACCTTGAATATAGCTTTCCCCTTTCTTTTTTGTTTGTTGTGATCATTATTCTCTTTTCTCAGCTATTTTTTTGGGTTAATTGCACTTGACTTTGACTCTAAATGTTCTATCTCAAGACGGCTTTTTAAGATAAGTTTTCAATCAACACTTCTGAACCAGTTGGTTCAAGGTATCGGGTGTTGAAGCACCCCTCGAATTTACTTGCTTAAGCCTCTTTCTATGACATAGTCACACCACAAGCACTTAACTAGGAAAACAACTCCTTGAGTTTTTGTTTCTTTTTATCCTTTCCAGTCATTGGTGCTCAGAGCTTTAGGCCTTGTTCTTTATTTTTCTTTCTCTTTTCTTGCTACTTCTTGTTTTGATGGATAATACTTCTCTTAACTTCATTCCATGTCTTAGAACTTCCCATGTAAGTTTTCACAAATATAAAACTTCATTACACAATCACACTACCAGACTCCTACTTTTCATAATCTTACTTGTCCCAAAATTAAAAACAATTTCTTTAACTTTTTTCATTCAAGAACTCTTTGTTACATGCTTAAAGATATTGGGTACAAGCAATTTTAAAAGTAAGGTAAAATAAAGAGAAATGAATCATGATTATCAACTAGATATTAGGAATTAAAGCCCAAAGAAAGACTTACCTCCCTTTTTGTTCTTCTAGGCTATGTTCCACGTAGCCTCCAACACCAAATTTAAAATTAAAAAATTTAGCCTGCATCAACAGGTTACTAAGGATGTCCATTATATAAAAAATAACATTTTTGGAAGCTCTTCTAGTCCCCCAAAAAACAACCCCTACTGATATAGCTACAAAATTTTAATATAAACCTCTAAACTTCTTTAACATATAACTTTTCTACAAAATCATTTAGTCTTTGTTCTTCAAAAAAGATAAACTAGACATCCTTAATTTAGCCTTTATTTTTCTTTTTTTCTCTCTTACATCCCTGGTTCTTCTCTTCTTAGAAGAAAAAATTGAAATGAGAAGGAAATAAGGTTGTAGGCCTTTTAATGAGAGGTGAGGGACATTTTTATTCTTTTGTCCATTCACCCTACCTAGTTAAGGTCCAAATTAAAGATATCTATTCTGATCCACACTTGAAAAAAAATTTCGGTCACCTTTATCTTTTAACCTTTTTTATTGGTAGTACTAGATTGACATAAGCATGTACCTTTAATTATGATATCGATATTCTCTTTTTCAAAAATAACTAGTGTAAAACCTGCGTGTTGCACGGATCGTGTACATTATCTATTTTATTGTATTATATATGAGGAGTTAATTTACTTACTATATAAATAGATTAATTAATTAATTTTTTTTGTTATATTGATGTTCAATCTCGTTAAAAAAATGAACATATAAAATTTGATCATATAGCATTCTTAAAACTAAGTGTACACTTACAAACATTCCTCAAACTTAACCCACAACTAAAAACATATTAAACTGACACCCTAATTCCAATACAGACACAAAATCACTAAATAGCAAAACCACACACACACACACATAGTTCCATATTATCACTATTACTTTCAAGTAATGGTACAATAAATATCTGTAGTTAACCACAACACATTCAAAAATAACTATTTTTTCTCCATTTGATTGAAAGTCCTACTTCTTCCTTATCAATCAAACAAAATCAACAAAAGTAAACTCATGAATCAATAAAAGTAAACTCACAAAAACAAAAATATTTTTATTTTAAATTTTGATATATATATTTAAACCAAAGGCACTCTTAACCCTTGATTCAAGGATCATTGGCAATTGAACATAAACCTCATGCCTCAATCTCTAACCCATTCTTATTTCATTCTTTCAATTCTTTTATCATTTGTTCCAAAGGTAACATTTTTCAAACAACAAATAGAGTTAAAAAAACATATGCAAATATTTTTTTATTGCCACATGTCTATGTTTCAAATTGAATATGAGCACTTATGCCCTTAATATCATTATTTCAACACATACTTTAAGCATTAATAATAGTTAAAAAAATAAATCTCAACAATAAATGAAACTTTCTAAGTCCTTGTCCCTTGCTGCAGCCACAATCAATCTAGCATCGCTTTGCGAGAGCATAAAATGCATGGAGTACAGCCACAAATAAAAATGCAGCCATTTTAACTTAGAAAGCCAAAGGAATCAAGTAGTGATACACTCTACTTGTACCAACCCCTCTCATTAACAGTTTCATCAAGCTGTTGTACCATGAAATTGTCAATTTCGGTCACCTTTGTTGGGTCATATAAACTCAAACAAATAAAAAAACACAATTGATGTAGCAGGATAGGATTTAAAATAACATACTATATCCAAATTTATTAGCTGCTAAAATATCTTGCCAATCATTATAAGTGCTATTATTTTATTCACATTTTCCCCATCGTAAGCAAGGAAAATTGAAAAAAAAAATTACCACCAACCCGCATTTTTTTTCAAGAGTGATAAAATAAAATAATTCAAAAATTGATATATATTAAATAAATAAAATTAGGAAGCCAAAAAACTTTAAACATATACAACAAAAATTTCTTAAGGGAAAAATAATACTAAGAACAACAAATAAAAAGAGATAAATATTTATGATGATGGTCTCTTCCCAGATTTCATGTTCTAAACATAATGGATTCCTTCACTCTAGCATACGCTGCACACATGATGAAAATAAGAAGGCATTTTTTATGTCCTAAAATTTGATGTTTTATTCTTTCTTTTACTTTTGTCTTATGTTTGATCTTCCTAAAGATACAATCTACCCAGGTTTATTTTACTAAAATTTTTACAAAATCAGATTTTCAATCCTTAGTCCTCTTCATTGTTGGGCTTGAAGTCAACCAAACAACAAAGTCCACATCATTTTTTCTTTCCTCTGAGCAACTTTGACTAGAACTCAACGGACCAATCAGAGTCATCCTAATAAATATTCAAGTCTCAAAGGAGTAAAATTGTGCTAATGGCAAGTAAATCATTAACCATATATGATCCATAAGTTAAAAACTATGTTAATACATTTTTCTTCATCAAAAAGTAATTTATGCATGAAGAAATACTTATCTAAATAAGAACAGCAAATACTTTTTGAGTATTGGCTACGATATATTAAGCTGTATTTTAAGGAAAATTATTTTCCAACATAACAGTAAAATAAAAATAAAAAATAAATAACAAAACACCACTTGAATGCAACACTATTCCGAAGATCTAAATTGTTACCTAATGTCATTGTTACTTACACCATCACCTCCAACATATTGTTTTTTATCTCTACTGCTCTATGGAAAAAGATTCGGTGCCTCTGACGATGTAACCACTCTATCTTCTTTGTCACTTGAGAATGAATCAAGAGAGGGCGGAAAGAGAGATATTTAGATGATAGATTTGAAATTAAAGAAATTTAGTTTGAAAATTCCAGCTCAATAATTTTAGCTGAATACTTTGATATTAAAGCTGGACACTTGTCACACAGTTGAATTGAACACTTGTCATGTATTTAGTTTGGACACTTGTTGAAATGAGTTCAAGTACTCTTTTTGTTTAGGAGAATGTGAGTGGAATCTTCTGAACACTCTAAATGGAGAAAAATATTGCTCCAGCTACTTTAATTTTGGTAATGTATCTCTTAGAAGATAAAAAAAATGGCATCGAAAGTGCAACCAAAGTAAGATAATAAAATTAAATACATCATTTGAAAAGGAGGGTATCAAGAGCAACATAAAAGATATTGTTTTAATGTTTTGTACATTCTTAAGAAGTAAAGCAATGCTTATATTAATATTTTTAAAAGGTTGAAATATACATCAGAACCACTATATGAAAGAGTTGGCACTTCAGCTCCCTAAGCAATCAATGATAAACTAATTTTATCTCTTGACTTAAGATATAGTTGTAGGAAAAGGGACTCTCTAAACCTATATGTAGTGTCATCATGCTGTGTTAAGCGCAGAAAAGGGAATGCGTTACTCACACTAATTCAAAATCAACTTGAGAATAATTTTTAAATGGTAATTTTCTATTTACGATGACATAGTAATGGAAAAAAATGGTTTGTTTCTTATCAGCATAGATTTTGAGAGTGAAAAAAGAAACCAAATAAATAAATAAACAAAAAAGACAGTTAACACTACGAAAACAAATCCGAATCAAGCATGGGTAAAGGTCAACAACATTGAAGGATAATAGTATCATAACACACATACCTTCAACACAAAAAACACAAAAATTTATTTACATCAAAATTAGTAGTTTGCAACAAAAACTTAATGCTTCAAAAGGCAGTAAAATTTGAAAGGAAAAGTTTCCAACTTCTAATATAAAGATAGAAGGAAAGGATATATTGTATAGTTAAAATAATATGTTGAATTTAAATGTTACATTTGATAAAATTTAAGTATTATTTTTAAGCCTACAGGGTCAAATAAAAGCAATTAGAATCCTAACAAATGC
This sequence comes from Arachis ipaensis, assembly GCF_000816755.2. Classification (NCBI taxonomy): domain Eukaryota; kingdom Viridiplantae; phylum Streptophyta; class Magnoliopsida; order Fabales; family Fabaceae; genus Arachis; species Arachis ipaensis. Next base: position 112,824,855 of record NC_029790.2, on the reverse strand, counting down.
ATTTCCTAGAACCTATTTCTTCTCTATTTGTAGTAAAGAAGCCAATGAAAATCTTTAGTTTAGAAGGGAAGATTTTCTCTCGAAGTAGCACAAACTCATGCTGATTCTTCTTCACAAAAATAAAAGCATCCTACATATGAAAGAACCTATCTCCTTAGCACTTTGAGTACTTATAATTAAGAGTTCATCCACACACACACCCTAAATCAATGCTTTTCCGTCACATACATAAACAGTTAAATATTATTAGAATAAGTGAGTTTTGAAACTTACTAAAACCTTAAATATAATAAGAAAAGAAGGAAACACCTAACATTATAAGATTGCGACTAACACCAAACTTACCATCCAGATTGATATTCTAAAGAACTAACACCAACACCATGGGGCTTAAAGAGTCTGACCTCAAGAATCACTAGCACGGGGTCATGGGACTCGGTGATAACTACATAAAACCCGACGGGACGATCTCCCTCCCAATCTGCCTTGGAACTAGTGACGCCAAGAAGTCGGTTATGGCAGACTTTGTAGTCCTCGGAGACTCCACATCATACAACATCATCCTAGGGAGAAAGACCATCAACGAACTCTCAGCCGTAATATGCACTAAATTCTTGACAATGAAGTTCATAACGGACATGGAAACAGTTGGCTCCATAAGGAGAGACCTAGAAGCGGCGGTCGTTTGCGACAACGCCAGTCTCTCCTTAAGGAAAGAATCTAAGAAGACAGCTGGCGTGTTCTTGGCAGACCTGGACATCAGAATGGAGGACAAGCCGAGACCAGAACCAGAGGGGGACATTGAAAAGTTTCAGATAGGGAAGTCGGCACACCAGTTTACCTTTGTAAACAGGAACCTATCCCATGAACTCAAGGGCCCCCTCATGGAGGTTGTAAGGGAAAACAGAGACCTCTTCGCGTGGACACCATCAGACATGCTAGGATTGGATCCCGAGGTCATGTCCCACCGACTAGCCGTAAAACCTGACGCCAAACCAGTAGCCCAGCAACGAAAAAAGATGTCTCAAGAAATGGCCGACGAATTCGCCAAACAAACAGCCGGGTTACTAGAAGCAGGATTCATCAAAGAACTCGAGTATTCAACATGGCTGTCCAACGTTGTCCTAGTCAAGAAAGCCAGCGGGAGGTGGAGAATGTGCGTTGATTATTCCAACCTGAACAAAGCATGCCTAAAAGACTCTTTTCCCTCCCCAACATCGACACCTTAGTAGAATCGACGGCATGATATCATTTTCTCAGCTTCATGGATGCGTACTCTGGTTATAACCAGATCCCAATGCACCAACCTGACGAGGACAAAACGGTATTCATAACGCCATGAGGTACTTATTGCTACAAAGTAATGCCCTTTGGGCTAAAGAACGCAGGAGTTACTTATCAAAGACTAATGAGCAAGGTCTTCCACGACCTCATCGGCAAGACAGTAGAAGTGTACGTCGACGACATCCTGGTGAAAACAACAGAGTCGAACAGGCTAATAGACGACCTCCAAGCTGTCTTCAAAGCACTAAGAAAATTCAAAATGAGGCTCAACCCACTCAAATGCACATCCGCCATGGAAGCAGGGAAATTCTTAGGGTTCATGATAACACAAAAAGGGGTAGAGGCCAACCCAGACAAATGCGAAGCCGTCCTCAAAATGACAAGCCCTGGGTGCGTCAAAGACATGCAACGACTCACTGGGAAACTCACGGCTCTATCCCGGTTCCATCCCATTCTTCAACCTAATGAAGAAAAGGATCACCTTCGAGTGGACCCCGGTGTGTGAAGAAGCGTTCAGCCACTTCAAAAAGATACTCTCAGAACCTCCTATACTCAGCAAGCCTAGAGAAGGGGAGCCCCTGTACTTATACCTAGCTGTAACCACACAAGCAATGGCGGCAGTCCTTGTCCGAGAAGTAGACAAGACTCAACGCCCAATATACTTTATCAGCAAAGTACTCCAAGGGGCAGAGTTGAAGTACACTAAGTTGGAAAAGTTGGCCTACGCCCTACTGACCTCATCCAGAAGACTAAAACAGTACTTCCAAGGGCACGTGATCATCCTGAGAACCGACCAAGCCATTCGGCAAGTCCTCCAGAAACCTGACCTCGCGGGAAGAATGATGGCATGGGCAATAGAGTTGTCCCAATACGATTTGCAATACGAACACAGGCAGGCAATCAAAGCCCAAGCCACGGCAGATTTTCTGGTAGAGGTCACAGGGGAGGCTCTCGACGTACCAAATACACGGTGGAAGCTCCACGTTGACGGAGCGTCCAACCAAACGTTCGGAGGGGCTGGGATCATTCTCGAGAACTCGGCAGGAGTAGCTTATGAATAATCAATCAAGTTCGACTTCCCAGTCTCCAACAACCAAGCAGAGTATGAGGCCCTGATAGGATGGTTAATATTAGCCAAAGAGGTCGGAGCATCAAGGGTGGAAATCAGTATCGACTCCCAGATCGTCACCTCTCAGATAAACGGCAGCTACCAAGCCAGGGACGCACTACTACAAAAATACCTGAAAAAGGTAAAAGAGCTATGCAAAAGCTTTGAGGAAGTCATAATTCAGCATGTCCCTAAAGAAAGAAACGCCCGAGCCGATCTCCTTTCCAAACTAGCAAGCACCAAACCTGGGGCAGGAAACAGATCCTTAATCCAAGGGCTAGCAACTGAACCTGCAATCATCATGTGCACAGCCCAGATACCGAACCCCTCCTGTTGGATAGATCCTATCCTCCGATACTTGGAGCATGGCAAAACCCCCGAGAATGAGAAAGAAGCGCAGACCACCAGAAGGGAAGCCTCCAAATATGTGATCATACAAGGACAGCTGTACAAACGAGGACTCTACCAGCCCCTACTCAAATGCCTACACTCCGACCAAACGGACTATGACCTGAACGAAGTCCATGATGGCTGTTGCGGTCACCATATCAGGGGAAGATCGCTGGCAAGAAAGATCATCCGAGTAGGATATTACTGGCCCATAATGATGTCAGACGCCCAGGAGTTCGTCAAAAAATGCAAAAAATACCAGAAAAATGCCAACTTCCACAAAGCTCCACCCGAAGAACTCATCCTGGTGATGGCCCCCCGACCTTTCGCCCAATGGGGAGTCGACCTCTTAGGGCCGTTCCCACCTGGGCCTGAGCAAGTGAAATACCTTATAGTAGCCATAAACTACTACACCAAATGGGTAGAAGCAGAACCACTGGCTAGCATATCTTCAGTGAATTGCCAAAAATTCATGTGGAGGCAAGTGGTCACCAGGTTTGGAATTCCAGAAACCGTCATATCGAACAACGGGACACAATTCACCGACAAGAAGTTCAAAGGATTCCTAGCAGGACTAGAAATCAAGCAAAGGTTCTCCTCAGTCGAACACTCCCAAACCAACGGCCAGGTGGAGGTAGCCAACAAAGTCATCTTAAATGGGCTAAAGAAGCGACTTGAAGGAAAGAAGGGCTCATGGGCAGACGATCTAGCTTCAGTCCTATGGTCTTACAGAACCACCCCCCTCAATCATCTACCGGCAAAACCCCCTTCCGACTCACATACAGAGTCGACGCAGTCATCCCAGTCAAAGTCGAGGAACCGAGCCCAAGGTTACTCCTCGGAGGAGGAAACGAGGCAATCGAAAAAGATCTGGTCGACGAGACAAGGCAAATGGCACATCTAACAAAAATAGCAATTAAGCAAAGGATAGCCCTAAGGTACAATGGCAAAGTACTAAGAAGAAGTCTGGGAGAAGGTGACTTGGTCTTACGACGCAACGACATAGGGCTGCCAACCTCAGGAGAAGGCAAGTTGGCCGCAAACTGGGAAGGCCCTTACAGGGTAAGAGAGATCCTCAGCAAAGGAGGCTACAAGTTGGAGAAGTTGGATGGAAGCGAGGTACCGAGAACAGAAACATGGCAAACCTGAAGAGGTTCTACTCATAAGAAGAAGCAACCACACGATCTGACGACCTCGCTCCCTCCACTATAATTTCCTTTGCATTCCTTTTTTACTACCTTCCACTTAATTATGTATTACATCACTTCTTTGCTTTAAAGTTCTACAATGCGTATATAATAAGTTTGTCCCTTTGCAAGATTCACGTCAAAACAAAACGACAAAAAATAAACGGTCGACCTAACGGAAACTCGAGAGTGATCACCCCGAGGACCAAAGGGACCCAAAGCAAAAATAGCTCAGCAACAAGCAACAAAAATGGTAAATACCATAAAAGCGATAAACCAAAAAGCTATGACGGCCCGGTTAAGCGAAAAACAAATAATAATAAAAGGCCACGACGGCCTGAGAAAGCGAACAGTAAACAGAAAATGACCTAATATAGATAAAGTGCCAAAATGTTTGTTACAGCTAAAAGGTGCCTTAAACAGGCCCTGAGATAAAAACAAATTACAAAAGATAAGGCAATAAGCATAAAACCTCAAGACTTGAGGATATCAACAATCTTCCCATCCTCAACAGTCTTAAGAGCCCCAACCTGGGAAAGATCGAGATCGGGAGCCAGCACGGCCACCTGAAGCTTAATCCCCTCTTCAGTCAGCTTCACGGCCTCCCGGGCCCCCTTTGCAAGCTCCTTGTTTTTCTTCTTCAGGACGGCCATCTCCTGACGCGCAGCTGCTGCCGAGCTCTCCACCAACTTAAGCTTTTCCTTTAATTCTTTGACTTTCTTCTCAACAGTGGCAGTTTCACCACGAGAAGTATTCAAATCTTTCATCAATTTGAGGTCCTGATCCACCAGCCTGTTGATCTCTTTGGCATCCTCTACAGCCTTCTTCTCCTGCTCAGACAACTTTGTCTTCAGAGACTCCTCCCGAGATCTTGAATCTGTCAGATCTTTCTGGGAGTTCCGAAGCTTCCCTTCCAAAACATGATAATTTCCCAAGACAGGTTTCACCTTCTTGGCAATAGCAGCAGCTCGAAAAAGGCTACGGTAGATCCACCTCGCTTGGCCAGAGAGGTTGGCATCCCGAAAAAACTCTTCAGTACCAGGAAGCAACTGGGACTCGATGAATCCCCCAGCATCAAAATTCTTCTCCGTAACAGAGAGGGTTGATAAACCCATATTTCATGATATATTTTGTGCTCAATTTAAGTGATTTATTCAACTCTTCACCCACTTATTCATGTGAAATTGCATGGTTTTACTTTCCCTTCCTTATTATGTGATATATGTGAAAAACATGTTTCCTATGCTTTAAAAATAATTATTTTAATTACCTTTTATTACCATTCGATGCCGTGATTTGTGTGTTGAGTATTTTCAGATCTCCTAAGGCAGGAATGATTTAAAGGATGGAAAGGAAACATACAAAAATGGAAGGAAAGCACAAAATAGAGTTTTTGAAGAAACTGGCAGCGACGCGAACGCATGGACGACGCAGCCGCGTGCCTAGCGCGAAAAGGCAATGACGCGAACGCGTGACTGACGCGGTCGCGTGCCTTGAGCAGAACGCAGATGACGCGTACGCGTGACCAAAGCGAACGTGTGATAAGGAAAACTCCCAGATGACGCGACCGCGTGACCCACGCGGACGCGTGACAGACGCCACGCACCAGAAACTGCAGAAAACGCTCCCAGCAATTTCTGAAACCCTTTTTGGCCCAGATCCAAGTACAGAAAGCACAGATTAGAGGTTACAAAGTGGGGGAATGCATCCATCCATATGAAGGTTTTCGATTATTCACTTTTGACAATTTAGATGTAGTTTTTAGAGAGAGAGGTTCTCTCCTCTCTCTTAGGTTTTAGGATTAGGATTCCTCTTAAAGGATTTAGGATTTCAACTCTTCATCAGGTCCAATACTTCTTTTACTTTATATTTCTCTTTTACTTTCAGATACTTCAATGCTCTCATTTAATTACTTATGTTGTCAAATTGGCTTATAAACTCTCTATGTTTAGATTGATTTTCTCTTATTAATGCAATTGAGGTATTTCAGATTTATGATTCTTATTTAAACCAATAATAAGAACACCTCCCTGCAGTTCCTTGAGAAGACGACCCGAGGTTTAAATACTTCGGTTATCAATTTTAAAGGGATTTGTTACTTGTGACAACCAAAACGTTTGTAAGAAAGGATGATTGCTTGGTTTAGAAACTATACTTGCAACGGGAATTTATTCTGAATTCTAAACCGACAAGATTCCGATCTTTAAACGTCTTCCTAGAGTCTCGCTTCCTCTTCTTTGGGTTGCCAACGGCCTTCAAGTCCTCATCATCAAGCCCCAGATCCTCCTCATCAAAAGGAGCATCCGCCTCCACACTTAGGTTCCCCGAGGTGTTCTCAGGGGGGACCTCAACCTTCTCCGGTTGACCTTGGTCAGCTCCGTCAACCCGACCACTACCCTCCCCGGCATCCTCCTGGTCCTGACTCACTGAAGGAGTCGCCGAGGAGTCGTCACCACCCTCATCATGCCCTTGGATGAGGTTCATCAAGTCAGCCAAGGTCTTCTTCCCACCAGCCATGGAAACTATAAGCAAAAAAAGCAAAGGTGTGAGTAATAGAAGAGCAAAACACTAAAAATGCAAAAAATAAAGAACTCACCAACATACGACCGACCGGCCTCCCGGTCCCCCATAACCATACGAGGGTTAAGATTTTTCTCGCCAAAAATTGCCAACAAGATATCGGCGAGATTACGATCTTCCGGACTCAACCAATCATAGGATATTTTTATCAAATAATCGGATCCCACCTCGAAGCTCCAGTAAGTCGGGATCCGCCTTCCCCCTCGGTAGTAAGCCAGAAGGGTTGATGACCCTCAATTGGCCTGACCTTGAAAAAAGTAGACTTGAAACCATGGAAGAAATCCTCAAAAAGGCCAAAAATCCTATGACCTTGTTGGGCCCTGAAGGACATATATCCCTTCTTCTCCTTCCCCTGACAAGAAGGGTTCATAAGAAGGAAAAGGTAGAGGAAAACATTTACAGAGGTCGGAAGCTCCAGATATTCACAAACCATCTCGAAGCACCAGATGGCAGCCCAGCTGTTCAGGTGCAGTTGCGACGGAGCGACATCGCAACGATTCAGCAAGCCCATGACAAAGGGGGAAAAGGGCAAACGAACCCCCAAGATTGTGAACATGGGTTCATAAACCCACAACCACTCAACGACTCGTGGCGCTGCCAGGTTCTTCTGGCAAACACGCTCCCGATTAGCAGGAACATAGACTTGATAAAACGCTTCCTCAGGACCACCCCCACACAAGAGCCCAGCCTGGCGCAAGTCTTGGAGGCCCTCCTTCGTGACCTTGGAATGGGTGTCCTTCACGTCGGAAGAAACCCAAGCATAATGATCAACGAAGTCGGCTAGCGGTCACTGAGCCTGATTCGGAAGAACGAGGCACTCGGCCATACCTACAGCGGGGGCACCACTTAGTCGGAACGGGAGGTCGGGAACCCTTAAAGCAGTAAAAGCAAAACTATAACTCCCTAAATCACCCTCTAGATACCCCTACACTAACCCAGAATTCAAGCAAAATCCATGAAAAATCCAGTGGTGCCCCCTCTAAAAGAAGAAGCAGGAAAAACAAGTAGAAGCCCAGGCATGCATAAAGGAAAGAACACAAATAACAAAAGGAAAGAGCAAAACAAAAACTGTAAAAATCAACATACCAGGAAAGATGAAGAAGTAGGCCGAAAAGTTAAAATAGCAACAAAAGCAAGATGAAGAAGAACGAACAAGCAGCAGAAAAGAGAGGAGAAGCAATAGCGATTCGAGGGAATGGAAGGAGGAGAAAAGAAAAGTGGAGAAATGAGGAGGTTGTGAAAATAAAAAAGGGACAAAGAGTGTAACCGTCAAGGAGAAGCGCCAAAAGGCAAGGACACATTCGTCATTTCGCGCGAATTTTAAAATCGCGAAATGATGGGCATTTAATGCTCAGCGCAGAAGCCAAGGAGGCAGCACCAGGGAGAAGCGAGATGACCACGCGTGGAGAACACGAACGGCACCAACAAGCTCCCGAAGAGAGGGATACGTCCCGACTCGGCGAGTAAGTCAAACGCGCCCAGTCACGGGCTTCACACCCCAAAACTGACGCGTTCGGGGGCACTGTTACGGACTCGTACGATCCAGCCCAAAACAACCCGACGGGTCGGGAACACCACCTCGACCCGAAGCCCGAACCGCCCTCCATAATAGGGAACCCCGCGGGTCGGTCCCACGCGCCCGGCCCAAAGCGCGTGCAACCACACCTAGCAAACCGGTCAGGGTGGCACCCTCGGGGCAACACCCGAAGCCCCGACCCGAACTCCGGAACGACCTGCTCCCTCCCCCCTCCCCCCCACGTAGACAGGGACAGCTCACAAGCACCCTGGCCAGTGGCCTAGGTCATTTATGGTCCCGCCCAACACAGTATATAAGGGGAGACGTCAGCTCTCCCCCCGAGGTACGCACACACCTTACCTAATCTGGCTATCGTTTCGTACGGACACTGACTTGATCGTCGGAGTGTCCTTGCAGGTGGCCACCCCCCTTTGTCTGTTCAACCACCGGTTTTGCCAACCTCCAGCTCCAGACCAGGAACCCATTCAATGTCACTTCAGGGTTTCTCCCTCTCAACCCTTCACCATCATCCGACTCGTCGAACACCCGAGATCATCAGGTGACGAACAATATATATAGTCAAAAGTCTTTGGCATTTGTTAAATGCTTTTTTCATCGTTCATTTTTCCATGCATAATAATCTATGTATTTAAAATATAATTCTTAGTACATAATTATCATTATGTTCTCTTTTGGTGTTAATTGTAACAGCCCAGACCACCCGCTAGCACGATATTGTCCGCTTTGGCACACAAGGTCTCACGGTTTTGCCTTTGACGATAGGGATGATAGCTGAAGCCCCCTCTCCCCCCCTCCCACACTCACTCGTCAAAACGCGTCATGCTAGGGAGATGTATCCACACCCTTATAAGGCATGCTTCGTTCCCCTCCCCAACCGATGTGGGACCTTACACTCCACCCCCCTAAGGGAGCCCAACGCCCTCGCTGGCACATCGATCTGGGCTCCGGCTCTGATATCATCTGTAACACTCCAGACCACTTGCTAGCACGATATTATCCGCTTTGGCACACAAGGCCTCACGGTTTTACTTTTGACGATAGGGATGATAGCCGAAGCCCCCCACACTCACTTGTCAAAACGCGTCATACTAGGGAGAGGTATCCACACTCTTATAAGGCATGCTTCGTTCTCCTCTCCAACCAATGTGGGACCTTACACTCCACCCCCTAAGGGAGCCCAGTGCCCTTACTGACACATCGATCCGGGCTCTGGCTCTGATACCATAATGTAACAGCCCAGACCACCCGCTAGCGCGATATTGTCCGCTTTGGCACACAAGGCCTCACAATTTTCCCTTTGACGATAGGGATGATAGCCGAAGCCCTCCCACACTCACTCGTCAAAACGCGTCATACTAGGGAGAGGTATCCACACCCTTATAAGGCATGGTTCATTTTCCTCCCCAACCGATGTGGGACCTTACATTAACAGTAACAAATGATTTGTTTTAGGCAAAAAGATAGTATTTATTTGATTATGCACTTTGAAATTTCAATTTAAAGCAAAACATTCAAATTTCATATTAATCATGAACATTCAAACACAACATGATGAAAAACTAACAGAAGAGAGTTCAAGAGATTTTGAATATCTTAAAGCATTCAAATTTCAGAATTTAGATGGCCTTAGCTTATTGGGGCTTCACACATCTGGCATCTGGCCTCTCAATCTTCATTCAATAACAATCAGTAACAACAATGATAGCTAGATTTAACAGTGTTTGAAATTTTGTCACAAATCATAAATTTCATGTAGCAAATGTAAACAACTACATTATCAATCCAATAGAAAATGAACAGGAACAACCAAAAGTAAAGTTTGAATGAGAAATAAGTGGAACGTACTGAGGGGAGAAGAAAAAGGGAGGGGAGACTGGTAGTAGGGATCCCAATACTAAATGTATGGCCCGAATCTGACACTTCCGATCGTCCTTGACTCCAGATCCAATCATTGAGGTGAAAGAATTCCTAAGATTGATTATGGATGCAAATCCAAAACACATAAATATATTTTAGTGTTGGATCCAATTAATCAAAATGAAATGGATATAATTGGATGATCAAGCTCGCACCAACATTAACTATTGAAGAATCTTGTTTTCCTTATAAAGTGCAATCTACATAAAGTTCCCTCTTTTGGCTCAAATGTTTGTTGCGAGAGAGGAATCTCATATTACTACAGATTTGCTATTCTCACATGATAAGGTGCGAATTAATAAAACCACTAACTATCTAAATTTTTTTTAAAAAATAAGAACTAAATAATATATACAGGTTTCAATAAGCTTAATCATAATGTTTAGTTACTTTACCTATTTGCCATCAGCATCAATTTATTAAACATCTATTGAAGAATGCATCCACAATGGCCAGAAGAGGGAAAACAAAATTAGTTAAACAACATTACAATACATATAAACTTTGTTAAATATTAATGTTTGCCATCTAACAAGGGAACCTTTCAAAGTCCACTTAAATTAGAATCACTTACCTTAAGAAGAGGAGGATTACACGCACACTCTAGTACTTCTCTCTCAATGTGTTTTGCATTAGATATCAAGAGATCATCTCCAGATACTTGCACAATATTGTAAAATCGTTCAAATGAGTACCTAGTGGATCAAGTAAATATCTCATTGGTAACATGTCAATATATTTCTAAAACAATCCTAAAAATATGAATATAGTTCCTTGTGACTTTACCCTTATATGAGACAATGTACAAATCGTTATTGTATGCACTGATATGGTTAACAAGTTTTAGAAGTATTCCAATAGTTTGGCCACTCTTTATTTGGGTGAAGCCCTTATATGTGCACCTGTTGAAAATTTACAACAATAAGTACCCTGTTTATGTAGGCATCTTAAAAAATACAAACATGGCTACTAAAATATTTTTTAACAAAATATATTATTGAAGAATTTAAGAAATAAATATGGCTTATAGACACATAGGAGGATATGAAAAGAGATCAATCAGATAAACCAAACCTTGAAAAGAACATGAAAGAAGCATGTCTTCGGATTGGCATAGTTTTCAGTTGCAGGCTGCACATGCAGCAGAATTTAATGATTAATTACTCAAATCAAGGAAACAATTCTAGCTCCATTCAGAAGAAGAAAACAAAACCCTCCATGAATTCATTCTCTCAAATAAACAAAAGAGTACTACAAAGTCTAATTCATGGTATCCGAATCTAGATGCAGTAACATTGAGTCACCAAATCAAAGCAAATTAAAACCACTCAGTATTTACATCTACTTTGCTCGATTTCAATTTTCCTTATTAGCCCTCCTTAGCTTCTATCATTAGAAAAAGCGCATCAATTAAAAAAATTGAAAGACAATATATAAAACTAACGATGGTAAAAGGTAGATCTATGAATAAGGGTGCATCACAACGTGTTAAGAAAACATAAAATAAATTTCTACTTAAAAAAACGACCTCTGTAATACCGTCGAGGGCAAGATCTCAGAGCTCTCATTCTCTTCATGGGTGTCATCAACTTGCTTCTAGCTACTCCTTCTTCACTGTTGGCAGCAACACCACTCACCGCTGTTCTTTCTCCTCGCTGTTACATCAACAGCTGATAACTGAACATTTTCGTCGACTAGAAATTTTATCTCAAAATAAGATTGGCGTTGTAAGTATAGTTCCAAACCAACAAGTAATGCTCAAATCAAATATTCCAATTCAAAACAAAATATAACCGAGAGTCTTTCAACCTCGGGTCGTTCTTCCTAGGATGCAATTGGAAGTGTTACTCTTTCGGTTGTGTAGGCAAAGGGTTTTATGTAATCAAAGAATAAAAGATTAAAAGAACAAAGCAATAAAAGAACTAAGGAATGCTCAAAATTGTAAATTAATGCAAGTAAAGAGAAATGAGATCAAAACAAGTGAAAATACTATAAATGCAATAAAAGAGCCTTGACTTGGGAATGAGGATCTAAGAATCCTATCATTGCCATAACCACAACTATGGTAATTATGATGAGTCAGTCTCGCCTAGTCAACCCCAACCATCGAGGAGTAAGTCAAGCAAGCATAATTGACCTTAATCCATAAGTCCTAACCAACTTACCAAACTAGTTGATAAAAAGCTAGCGTCAATGGAAACAAGAGTCAACTAACTATCCAAGAATTACCACTAAATGTCGGACATTATGACTCTAGTATCCTAGGAACTCAAACCACAAGCCAAGGTGGGAAAATCTACTCAAATTCTAAGGTTGGCATTTTCACAAACATCTTGTGTGCATAAAACCAAAACATGGAAAATTGTAAAGGAAGATGGAAAACTATAACCAATTATCAACAAAACCAAATATAAGCAAGCAAACAAGCACAAAAAAAGCATGAAACCTTAAATTCATTTATCAAAACTTCAAGAACTCAAAATTGCAATTATAAATAAAGTGCTTGAACCAAAGGAAATGAAAATAAAGACAATGTAATTAAAGAGGAATTAAAGAGTACTTACAATTAAAGATGCAAAATCCAAGAGAAAAGCTTCTATAAAATGCTACAATGGGAATGGAAATTAAACCCTAAGAGAGCAAAGCTACACTATTCCTACTCCTACTCCTACTATATGAAACTAAGGAAAAATAAAATCTAAGTCCTCATGCCTTCAAATGTGTTGATATCCCCTTTATATAGCCTTTCATTTCAGCCTTCCAACCTTCCAAAATGGCCCAAAAGCACCCAAAAATCGTAAGGCACGTGTTTCATTAATGAAATCACGTGCAGGGACCTGTGCGGAGCACAGACGTGTGCGTCCGCACAGGCGGCTGAAAATTGACCTGTGCGTACGCACACATGGATTTTCTCGCTTGTGCGCGCGCATGCAAGGCTGTGCGCACGCACACTTCGCTGTGTGTACTTTTCCTTGTTTTCTTCATGTTTTCTCCCTTGTACATGCTTTCTTCCACTTTTGCCCATCCATTCTTGCCTTCAAGGCCTGAAATCACTCACAAACCATATCACGGCATCGAATGACATAAAAGTGGAATTAAAAATCACTAATCTAAGTATTAAAATGCATGTTTTCACATTTAGGATCAAATTAGGGATCAAACACAAAAGTGTGCTATTTTGGTGCTTAAGTGTGAGTTCATATGCTAGAATCCATCCAAATTGAGTCAAAATATACCATCAAATATGGACTCATCAATTCCCCCACACTTAAACAATAGCATGTCCTCATGCTAAACCAACAAGAATATATTTAAAAAAATATAAAAAAAATGTAAAGAAAAAGAAATATATATATATATATATATATATATATATATATATATATATATATATATATATATATATATATATATATATACGAGAAGAAAGTGCAATGCAACAACCAAAAATACCACAAATATCTACAAGAAACATAATAATAAAAAAACAGAAACAAGGTGCAAAGTGTTCGGAAAAGAGAGTTTACGCCCCGAAATGACGAATCCTCCCCCACACTTAAGTGTTGCACGGTCCTCCATGCATAAACGCGATCCGAGGGGAATGTATCTAAGTTCCTCCACCTTCGGTTGGTGGATGCGGGGCCTTGGGTTGTGTGGAGATTGCCAAGTTCAATGCATGTTCGACACCTCCATCTTCGGTGTCCTTCTCCTCTCCTGGCTCCTTGCTTTATGTCTCATCCTCGAAAAGAATGAATAAAGTGTAATTAGAAGTCTTAGGCAAGTAGCACAAAAAGGTAAAGGATGGAGCTATTAAACATCTAATTGAGAAAGCTTGCATAGTGGTGTGGAATACACACAACGGCTAGTTAAAGTGGCATCTACATAATCAGAAAGTAAGAATGAGTTCCTTAATTAAATGGCCTACGATGCAAGTAAGGGATAAGTGTCATTCAAGCACATGCACTCTTAGGCAAACAACCAGAGTGGATTGAATGTAGGAATTATTGGATATTGAGGTTGTGTAAGTGAAAGCTCAAAATTGATATAAAATAGCACAACAAACAATAACCAATGCAATTATGAAGAGAACTACCTATTCATCCTTAAGAATAATCAAATAATCACATAAGAAGGTGCTTGCTACAAAAAGTGACAAGTCTTGATAAGGATCAAGTCGAGTCAACTCAAACAAATGCTAAGCATTAACAAGGAACAAATACTTTGTGATGTGATTATATGGACTTAAAGACCATGACGAACACGCAATTCCATTCAATTCACTAAATTCAATATGTACTTGTTAAAGATTACATCAAATAAGAGTCAAAAGGTCAATTTGGTGCTAGCAACTCAAAGCATTAAACAACAAGTACATCATTGAAATTAGAACCATTCAACGGTGCACAATTCTTAATTAGAATGCCAAACAAGGATATGGTCGAACACATATGGTCATGACAACACATGCATTAAACAAAAGTTCATGTAGGCATTATGTCAAACACATGGAGTACAGCACACATATTCATCAATTCAAGCCAAAATTCAAACATCAACAACCCATAAACCAGAAATTTGAACACTTGCAGTTGAACAAACAGACAATTAAACAAGTCTAAGCTAAATTACCAAAGTTAAATAAAGAAGACAAAAAATTAAGCAAGCAACTAAGCATAAAAAGAAAGATTAAAACAAGAAAAGTGAAAAGTGAAAGAATATAAAAGAAAGGGATAGGTAACAGTGGTACTTGTGTTAGCCACTGCGAGGCTCACGGCGACGGAGTTTCGCCGAAGAGGAGAAGAAAGAAAGAAGATATAAGAAGGAAGAAAGAAGAGAGAAGAAGAAAGAAGAAAGAAGAAGAAAAGAGAAGAGAGAAAAGACCTGTGCGGACGCACGCAAGGAAGAGAGATGGGTATGCGCGCGCACTGCAACGTGCGAGCGCTGCGAACAGAAGATGCGTCGCATCCTGTGCGGATGCACAAGGTGTGTGCGGTCGCACAAAAGGAGGAAAGGGGTTGGTTCACACGCACAACCTGTGCGTGCGCTGCGACCAGAAGGGTCACTACAGGCTGCGCAAGCGCACAGAGCTATGCTCTCGCACAACAGTTTTTTTTTTTGAAAATAATGAAAATGACGATGTGTGCGTACGCACAGAGGGTCGTGTGCACGCACAGAATGAAAATATGGTGGGGGGCGTGCGCATGGAAGGTGCGAGCGCTGTAAACAGAGCGTGCTTCAACGTGTGTGCGGGCGCACACGGCTGTGCGTCCGCACAGGAAGTGAAGAACAGGGGAAGTGTGCGTACGCACGAGGCTGTACACACGCACAGAACTCTGTTTCTGCAACATTTTTAAAGCCTCTAAGGCACCAACCATGATATCAATCAAACTTTTTCAAGCCCAAAATACATCATTCTTTAAAAACACATGATCAAACATGAAATGTAACTAATTTAAACCTAGAATGTAATCAAACTAAGCTAATTAAAGAGACAAAATTGAGTAAACAAAACTAAAAGAAAGAGGGGTTGAAAGGATATTACCATGATGGGGTGTCTCCCACCTAGCACTCTGGTTTTAAGTCCTCAAGTTGGACTATTGAGTGAAGCTTGTGTCATGGTGGCTTATGCTTCCACTCATCCTTGAGTTGCCACCCATGTTTGTTCTTCAAAGATCCTCCAGGATCCCAAACAAAGGACATTAAGCTCCTAAGCACCCTCAAGCAAGAATTTGGGATCCAAAATTGTTGATTGTATACATGTATGCTCGGATCCCACACTTTGGTTTCACTATCACCCTCTTGTTGACCTTCACTTATGCCTTTAGATGAACAACCTTTCCAAGCACCTTTGAAGCACCCAATTGAATATTGGACTCCTCCAAATTGGACCTTGTACCCTCTATGCCTTGAATTCCTTTGGAACCCAACACCCATTCCTTTACCACTTAACACTCCAATAAGCACCTTTAGTTGATAATCCATTTCCAAGAGAGCAATTTGATGCGGGCCTATGAAGCTCATCGAGGATATTGTTACCCACTCAGTTTGTCCTTGGGGTGGAGTTATCCTATCAAGCTCTTGCACTGTTGCTTCCACTTTATGGGTGATCACCTCTTCCTCACCACTCTTTTCTAGTTCTTCCCCTTCTCTCTCAAGCTCAAGAGTGGAAGGCTCCTCAAGATCATTGAGGGGGTTGACCAAGGTGGATAAAAAAATCATTGATGATGCAATCCACTTCTTGACCAAACTCACTTACTTTTCCACTTAACTCTTCCGGTTCACTAGTTCTACCTTCCTCTACTTGTGAATCAAGCTTCAATTCCACTTCTTCAAATTGAGACTCAATGTCTCCCTCCTTACTACACTCCTTAGTTGCTCCTCCACCTTCGTCAAGGGGGGTAGCTTGCGTGGTTGAGTGTAGCAAAGCCAAGCGGTTCACCACTTCGGCTATGGTAGCAACGAACTCCCCTTGTGTCCTTCGGAGCCTTTCTTGCTCTTGGAAGAATGCTTAAAAGTCTTGTTGTTCTTGGGGCAAGGGTTGGAAGACTTCATGTTGAGGTGGAAAAGAAGGTCCAAAGGTTGGAAGAAATATTGTATAGTTGGAAGGTGTGTCATGTGGATGAGGGTATTGAGGTGGTGTATAATAGTGTGATTCATATGGTTGGTAACAAGGTGTATAGACATTTTGATTCCATGGAGCTGTATAGGGTGGTGCTTGAAGATTTGGTAGTTGAGGGTTGTGTATGGGGTATCTCTCATATGTTTGGATTTAGTACTCATATAGGGGAGGATTTGGCTTGTTGTAGTATGAGGGAGGTGTTTGCCATGAGTGTTGCTCATACGCAATTGGTTCCTCCCTTAAATGATTCTCCCACTCCATGGAGCCATCCCAACTTGAACTCATCATACCCTACAAAATACTCACAACCAAGCTCCAAGCAACAAGGGTGATATCTCGTAAAGAAAACAAAAAATAAAAACAAAAGGCATAGGTAAACAAGAAAAATAAACACCTAAATATTAACAAAAAAACCAAATAACCAAAAAGTAAGATATTTACACTATGGACATATTCACAACAACCTAAAGATAGCACTCAATTGCATCCCCGGCAACGGCGCCAAATTTGATAACTGAATATTTCCGTCGACTAGGAATTTTATCTCAAAATAAGATTGGCGTTGTAAGTATAGTTCCAAGCCAACAAGTAATGCCCAAATCAAATATTCCAATTCAAAACAAAATATAACCGAGAGTCTTTCAACCTCGGGTCGTTCTCCCTAGGATGCAATTGGAAGTGTTACTCTTTTGGTTGTGTAGGCAAAGGGTTTTGTGCAATCAAAGAACAAAAGATTAAAAGAACGAAGCAATAAAAGAACTAAGGAATGCTCAAAATTGTAAATTAATGCAAGTAAAGAGAAATGAGATCAAAACTAGTGAAAATACTATAAATGCAACAAAAGAGCCTTGACTTGGGAAATGAGGATCTAAGAATCCTATCATTGCCATAACCACAACTATGGTAATTATGATGAGTCAATCTCACCTAGTCAACCCCAACCATCGAGGAGTAAGTCAAGCAAGCATAATTGACCTTAATCCATAAGTCCTAACTAACTTACCAAACTAGTTGATAAAAAGCTAGCGTCAATGGAAACAAGAGTCAACTAACTACCCAAGAATTACTACTAAATATAGGACATTATGACTTTAATATCCTAGGAACTCAAACCACAAGCCAAGGTGGGAAAATCTACTCAAATTCTAAGGTTGGCATTTTCACAAACACCTTGTGTGCATAAAACCAAAACATGAAAAATTATAAAGGAAAATGAAAAACTATAACCAATTATCAACAAAACCAAATATAAGCAAGCAAACAAGCACAAACAAAGCATGAAACCTTAAATTCATTTATCAAAACTTCAAGAACTCAAAATTGCAATTATAAACAAAGTGCTTGAACCAAAGGAAATGAAAATAAAGACAATATAATTAAAGAGGAATTAAAGAGTACTTACAATTAAAGATGCAAAATCCAAGAGAAAAGCTTCTATAAAATGCTACAATGGGAATGGAAATTAAACCCTAAGAGAGCAAAGCTACACTACTCCTACTCCTACTCCCACTATATGAAACTAAGGAAAAATAAAATCTAAGTCCTCATGCCTTCAAATGTGTTGATATCCCCTTTATATAGCCTTTCATTTCAGCCTTCCAACCTTCCAACCTTCCAAAATGGCCCAAAAGCACCCAGAAATCGTAAGGCACGCGTTTCATTAATGAAATTACATACAGGGACCTGTGCGGACGCACAGACGTGTGCGTCTGCACACGCGGCTGAAAATTGACCTGTGCGTACGCATACATGGAAATTTCTTCTTGTGCGCGCGCACGCAGGGTTGTGCGCACGCAGACATGGATTTTCTCGCTTGTGCGCACGCACACTTCGCTGTGTGTGCTTTTCCTTGTTTCTTCATGTTTTCTCCCTTGTACATGCTTTCTTCCACTTTTGCCCATCCATTCTTGCCTTCAAGGCCTGAAATCACTCACAAACCATATCACGGCATCGAATGACATAAAAGTGGAATTAAAAATCACTAATCTAAGTATTAAAATGCATATTTTCACATTTAGGATCAAATTAGGGATCAAACACAAAAGTATACTATTTTGGTGCTTAAGTGTGAGTTCATGTGCTAGAATCCACCCAAATTGAGTCAAAATATACCATCAAATATGGACTCATCAACAGCCATCATCACTTCTGGATTGTGATTCTTCATCTCTACTACTCGACGGTGATGAGTCCAATTGCTAATTGCTTCCCTGGTGATGGCCATAAGCCACGACAGCCATCCATGCTAAGTAACTGCGAATGGATTGAGCTTTAGTTTTCGCAAACAAATGAAAAGTATCTAACGGCAGTTCCTCTGTTTGCATCACGGGCAATATTTTTGTGTTTACTCCGGTGACAATGCTGAGCTTCGATATCGGCAGGCAAAGAGAACGATGGAGAGAGATCTAAGTTTTTGAATTTTGAAATGCATTGGCTAATGAAAAAAGTTTCCGCTAAATGTCCAGTTTAGAGTTTTGTCATTCTAGTTATATATACAACACAGTTTAAATTTGACATCTAACTAATCGGTGTTTACTTTAATATCTTTGCTTTTTTACTGTGCCATGTGTCGTTCAGACAGGTTAGACACTTGTTGAGTAAAGAACCTAGTACTGGTTACATTTTATATATTAATAGATTATATTTTTGTGCTCAAAATAATTGACTAAACAAATTTTCAGGTCTATTTCCTTGTTAAAGTTCCTCTTATTTCTCTTGGTTATGTATTTCTTTGATTTCACACTCATTATTAATTATTTTTTAGAATAACACCCCGCCCCAGTCCCTATCTATTTTAAATGACAATCTGCCCCTAATGATGCAAAAATGACATTCTGACCCCTAACAATTCATTCTATTGGACATCGAGACCTTTCCATGAACATCTCCGTAATCTCTTAATGGGACAATCTCACACAGCCTGTTAGTTTCCTATGCGTCAGATAATAATTTGTTAACAATGGATAAGGATTTATATGTCTCAATATTTACCCATAAAGGATCATGATTTTCACTTAACACAAATTTTATAAAAATTTTTGTGTCAGACTAAATATACAACTTGGGCGTGCATATTCGAATATTACACCGTGGCAGAAAAATTTGAATCGATTTATGCATAATATACTAAAATTTAAAAAGCCTATATATCTTTAAAGAGTTGTCCAGATGCTACATTCTTTATAATAAGTTCTAACTAAACTATTTAGATTTTTCCCTTGTCAATGTCTAAAAAATTAAACCAAAAGAAGCCACAATTAATTAAGTATCTTCAATACCTTTCTACAGTATCAAAATATGTGGTGCACAAACTGACAGAAAGCAAGAGAGTCCCTTTGGTTGAGATTTAACAACAGATAACCACAAAAAGTCCAACATGACTAATGTCAACCCTAACTACCCATATTATAACGCATTGATTTGAAACATGATTATTGAGACCACCTTTAAAACACAAACATTGTTTGCCCTAAGTTTGAGATCTCGGCAAAAATCTTTTCATCCACCACCAAATTTGTATTATGTTGGGCGGCCTTCAGTTTTCAATAGCTTAAAGCTAAACCGTTTTCCATTAGTAGGGGTGGAAAAGTAGGTCGGCACACCTCGCTTCACTAATGGTCGCCACAAAATAGGACAGGCCAACCCGTCCTGCTAAATTGATATGGGTTGAACTTGCTACTCTATCCCGCCAAAGGGCGGGTTGGTGGGCTGGCCCGCCCCGTCCTGCCAAATTGATATAGGCTGAACTTGCTATCCCTTCCCAGAGGGCGGCCCGCCTTCTTTTTTATCCCAAAATAATATTATACTAAGTACAATTCCATGAATTCTTGACAATTACTATATTTTGTAAAGCTCTAAACAATAAGTATATAATCCAGAACAATTACTATACCAAACAAATTTAAATCACAATATTAACCATACTAAATCTTGAACACAACAGTATAAATACATAATCCATATTCCATAATCCATAAATCCATATCAAATAATCAAATAAAAACACACAACATAATCCATAAGAATAACCATGTCTCCATGATAATACAACTATAAAATATCTAAACACATCAACCACAAATCAATAAAATCCGAATCCTCTCTAAAAGTTAAAACACCGTCTCGTCTAGCACCTTGAGGAATCACATCTTCCTCTTCACCTACAATTAGATGAATACCTAAATTTAGAATAATAGAAATATATAATTAAATATTATAAAAATATTAAATTAGTAACTGATGAGAGAAAATTGAAGCTCACGGATACCGGCAAGTGTACCGAATTTCTCAAGTATACCACGGTGAGTGGATATCGTTTCCATGAGGATTAAATGATTGAGCAAGCAGTTATCAGATTATATAACTAATTAGATTAAAAGAACTTGGATTGATGAGAGCAAGATTGTGTCTTGCTGAGAGCAAGAGAAACTTAAGTGCTTGAATGCCTGAATGCTTATGGATAGAGAACTTGAACGTTGATTTGAGAGAAGACAATGATGGTGAAAGTCAAAGGCTTCAAAAATGTTTATGCTTTTAGAGAAATCAAACCTTGTTTACTTATCTTGAAGTTTGCAAAGATCTTTTACGACAAATCTTTAGTAACTAATTTCCAATTCCTTGGTTCCTCAGTTTCTTGAGCATTAATTAGTCATCAATTAATTAATCAAGAGATTACACAAAAAACTGATTTAGTTTTCTAATAAAATTTAAAAGTAGTCCTTAGGTCAAATTACATGTCACATATTCAAGCTAGTCCTATCCAGTTAAATCTTTAGAAAAAAAAAACACAATTTTCAAAAGTTATTCTAATCTGAATTATATGTCACTTATTCAAAATTAATGTGATCGAAAATCATGCATGTGTCGCACACTAATTGAACCACTATTCCTAGACGAATTCAAAGAGTCACGTGAAAGAGTTTTCAAGCTTTAATTTAAATATCAAAATTTTCAATTATAATAAAAGAATTCAAAAGGGACTAGCATACCTTTCGATGATACTAATCCGACTGAAGAATGAATAACTCAATCTTGAAATAGATCAATGAAAGACTTCAAAATAAAATAAATGTAGATTAATAACCCATAGAAAATATCAATAGAGTAAGCATGGAACTCACCCTTCACTTGGGAATAGAGAGGGGAAACATAGCATGTCACAAGAATGAGGCAAGGTTTGGAACCCTACTATGAGAGGGACGTTGGGACCAGAGACATAGAAGCTAGAAAAAAGAACTAAGTCATAACAAGAAGGAGTTGGGGGTGCCCCCTATATATTTATTGCACTTAATCAAGTTTGTTAAATCAATCGGGCAACCGTATTTAATAAGATTAAGAAAGAAAAGAACCTTTTGGAGAATCAACGAAAAAAAGAGTCTTGGCTAAGCCTCAAACCATTAGGGGGCTAGTGAGTCGAAAGAGGCAGAATCAACGACATCTTTCATGTTCTATGCTGTTGAAAGCTAGATTCGCATGAGGTGTGTAATACATAACTAAAAAAATGCCAGTCACTATCTGAATGACTAAACAATACCAGCTAACGAACCAAAGCCCCACTACTAAGATTGCTAAGGTGAAAGCCATTGTGAGTCTACGTCATCACCCCGTAACCTTAAAGAGTTGTGTAGTTTGCTGGGCCGGCTCCAGCCTTTGTTACCCATGAAAAAGTGAAAGAAAAATAAGAAGAAGATATGCTAAGGAACAGAATGTCCCCCTCTATGAACAAGGTTCACTTATTTATATCTTAAATTGTAGAATTCAAATTTAAACTATCCTAATCTTATCTCTCGGAGAGAAAGATAAGATAACTACTTACTGACTTCAATTTCAAATTCAAAATAATAATTCAAATCAAATCCGAACAACCAAATATCTTATGTTTCTAGAAAGAATTAATAACTAATCTTCTAGAGTCTTCAATATTTTGGATGTGATTAAGGCTTCTAATGATGTAGATAATTAAGTTTGGGCCTTAATTGTTGCTTCTTGAGAGTTGTAATTAGCTTCAAGTTGGACTTGTATTAGAGGAAATTGGGCAAAAGTCCAAAATTCACCTTCCAGGAGAGTATACACACCAAGCGTGGGTCTTGTTGTGCAGGAGGATGCCCAGTGGAAGAGAGGAACAAGGGGTGTTCGCCGGGCGTGTGGGAAGACCGCCAGGCACAGAGCATAGCTGCCGAGCGTGTTGGAGCCTGGATGGGGTTTACTAGGCGTGCGTAGCTTCAATTTCTTAGGGAACGGTTCTATTCCTTGGGCCACGCTTTTGCTGCCTTTGTGTTTTCTTTGTGAAAAAGCATTGATTCTTGCAAGGTTTTTAGCCAAAACCCCCCTAAAAACATAAAAACACTATCCCAACTCTAAATATTTGATTATTTATTAAATTCTATTAGAAAACATAATAAATTTGATTAAAACCTAAGAAAATGAAATAGAAAAGAACTTAAAAATCACTTAAAATGACGTGTCATCAGAAACCAACAATCTAACATACCATCTACAAATCTCTTATTTCAATTGCAAGTTTTTTTAAATTGTTTTATCCTTCAGATCTGTTCGAATTGCATCAAATAAGAATTTAATTTTTTAGGCGTTATGTGTGCATATTCTGGAAAGAACACAAGTCCTTCAAAATTCAAGGCTAATATTGATTTTTCAGAAATTTATATATTAAGTTAAAAAAAATACTAATTTCAGTTAAAAATAACTTTTGATAAAATATATCCATGTTCTCTTCAAAATAACTAATTTTTTGAATACTAGAAAGAAGGAGATCATGGGGGAAGATGAAAACGCCTCCATAATCCTAAAAAGACCATTCCTAGCTACAGGGAGAGCTCTGATTGATGTGGAAGAAGGTGAATTGGTGCTGAGGGTGCATGAGAAGCAGTTGACCTTCAAGGTTTTTAAACCCATAGATCATTCAAATAAAGAAAGCACTTGCATAAAGAATGAGTTCGCTGATCCAAGTCTCCAAGAATCCCTTAATGAGGTAAAACAGAGTTTACAGCTCAAGCCTCCTTTGATGGGAATCAAAACAATTCCCCCTAATATCAACCCTAAGTTTGGTGTTGGGTGTGGAACATCCACCAAGGAGGAAGTTCCTAAGAAGAAAGTGCCCAGGGGACAGAGAAACAAGAAGATCCCTACTGAAGATTTCTCACCGGGGATGAAAGTGGTGTTGACTCAAAGTCCAGTGTTGCCTCAAACAGCGAGAAAAATCCTCTCTCTTGAACATATTGAGCTAATCCATGAAGACACAGGGAGACGATTCACAGTGAGAGGTGAAGAGTTGAAGCACTATGATCAACCCCGCCTTAACCGTCAAGCTAGTGACGTTAAAGAAGCGCTTGTTGGGAGGCAACCCAATCCTTATTCCTTTGATTTGTGTTAATTTTTATTTTCACTTAGTTTTAATTTTTGTTCATAGTTTTTCTTGGTTTATTTATGTTTGTGGTCATGCAAAGTGTTTGAAACAGGAACATGAGGGATCAGAAGGGAAGACAGAACACCCTGGGGAAGAAGAGATTCGGGTGCTCTAGCGGTAAACGCCAGGTTGGGTGTTCAGTGCCAGAAATGGCACAAATTTCAAGGGAAACTTTCTGTTGGAGTGGTGGTAAATGCCAAGCTGGGTGTTTAGTACCAGAAATGGCACACAATCCTAGGATTTTTTATGTCGACACTGGCGCTAAACGCGAACCTGAGTGTTTAGCGCCAGCAAACACGAATTTCAAGAAAAAGCTACTGTCTCAGTGGCGCTAAACATCAAGCTGGGCGTTTAGCGTTAGAAATGGCACCAACTTAAAAACCTTTATGTTTGCTCGGTGCTAAACGCTCGGGGACCTGTGCGTTTAGCGCCGATCCCGGGTCCCAATTTTTTTTAAAAAACGGTACGCCACTAAACGCCGAAGTTGGCATTTAGCGCCAGCAGCACAGAAATGGTTACTTCGAAAGGGGTGAAATTTTTGAAAAGTTAAAAACATGTGGGGCCCACCCACACCCCCACCCTTACCCAGTCAATTTCCCCTACCCCCACTTCCTTTTTTTCTTCTCCCTTTTGATCGTTATCCCACCCCCTTTTCTCTCCCCATTTATTTCTTTTCCCTTTCCCATATTCACCTACTCCCAATCCCCAATTACTCCAATTCAATACCCATAACTCCCCTTCCCTTCTATTTTCCCTTTCATTAACCGAACCCCCTCCCCCTCTATATATACACTATTCTTTTTTCACTTTTCACCACAACCACTACCATTCCACTTCTTCTTCATTCTTTTACAATCCCCATTTCACCTCTTCTCCCATCAAATCTTCTATTCATCCTCTTTTGCTTCCTTTCCTTTCTTTGTCACAAATATATCCCTAACCTTTTTTCTAAAGTTTCACACCCACAACTTCCTTTTTTCCTCCATTTTCATTTTCCTTATTTTTTTCTTTCCTTCTTTTTTTCTCTCCTGTTTTTCCTTCTTTTTGCTCAGGAACGAGCAAAAGTTCTAACTTTGGAGTGGGCGCTTGGCTATTTCTTTATCATCATCATTTATGGTATCCAAGACTAGCGAGTCCTTCTCTAGGAAGAGGAAGGAGAAGACTCCCGCAACCGATCCTTTTGACAACAACCGGTTTAGCTCCAAGACCTATAAGGATCACTTTCACGAGATTGTGAGCAAGAAGAAAGTGATCCCGAAAGTGAAGTTTGATTTACAACCAGATGAGTATCCGGAGATCCGGGAGCAAATTCAGAGGAGTGGTTGGGAAGTTCTATGCAACCCTGTGACTGCAGTGGGACGTCTGATGGTCTAGGAATTATATGCCAATGCTTGGGTGACTTACAAGAATTTCAAGGGCGTGAACCCCGATCCGAAGAACTGGCGCACCATGGTCAGAGGGAGGATCTTGGAGTTTAGCTCGGAGAGGGTGAGGGAGGTATTTCAGTTATCTCCGACTAGAGAGAACCCCTACTCTTATAATAGGAGGGTCAACAATGATAACAGATTGGACCAGATCCTCATTGACATATGCCTCCCCGGAGCATAGTGGAGGCGTGATTGATAAACCATTATTTTATGGTTTATAATATGTTTAATTGTGTGGTTTTATCAAATCTTTACCCATTTATTCATTAAATAAGTATGCATTTATAATTCCTTCCTAAAAATACTTTATGGTTGAAAACTTGCTTCCTAGAGACTTTTAATTTTGTATTTTAATTCTCCTTTATTTCATTCGATGCCGTGATCTGTGTGTTAAGTGTTTCAGGCTTTATAGGGCATGAATGACTTAAAGATTAGAAATGAAGCTTACAAAAATGGAAGAAACACAAGAAATTAAGGAGATAACCAGCGAGAAGTGACGCGGACGCATGGCTCACGCGACCGCGCGACATAAAGGAAATTGCAGTGACGCGGACGCATGGCTCACGCGATCGCGCGGATTGGAAACTGCACAAGTGACGCGAAGGCGTGGACGACGCGCACGCGTGGCAAGGCAAAACGCTGGATGACGCGAACGCCTGGATGACGCAATCGCGTGACATGCGCGATCTGCAAAATCTGCAGAATTCGCTGGGGTGAATTTGGGCCCTGTTTTGACCCAGTTCTCGGCCCAGGAAAGCAGATTAGAGCTAGGGAACATACAGAGACAGGAGACAACATTCATTCTGCCTAATTTTAGTTTTTAAATCTGATTTTACTCCTCCTCTAGGTTTTCTTTCTACACATTCATAGTTCTTAGGATTTTGATTTTATTGCTTTTTGGATTGGGATATTGAGAAGAGTTATTACCTCCGTCAGAACTTCATTATTCTAGTTTGTTTCCTTACTTGTCTCTTACTATTCCATGTCTTCAATTTATTCAAAATTACTATTGGATTATTTTTAGAATTTATTAATACAAGAACTACTTTTATTTTTAATTGATCTTTTTAATTATTATTTATCATGTCTTTCTTTATTTCCCTTTCTTATGTTGTGAAGTTTACATTCATAATAAGCGAGTAGTTTCATAACTTGATTGGGAGTTGATTGAAAGGAGGACTCTGAGTTGGAATGCTCAAGAGAAAAATTGTAATTGGGTTTATTGTTGGATTGCCCTCTAGTCACTGACACTAATCCTTTCCAAAGGGAGAGGATTGGAACTTGTGAATAGAAATAGCTTTCCAACTTGCTTGACTTTCCTCTACCTAGTAAGGGATAACTAAGCAGAACAACCTTCAATTATCAATTAATCTTGAGAGTATTCCAACAAGAATAGGGCTTCCAACTAATCTACTCCCAGTCAAGGTTTTTATTTAAATTACATAAATTCTCTAATTT
>NC_029790.2:112779361-112797900 GCF_000816755.2 Arachis ipaensis | reverse complement strand
CTCTTTTAGAAAACATCTGATTAATAAAATAGCACACCTTTCTGCAACTCGTTGGGAGACGACCTGGGATTCATACTCCCAGTATTTTAATTTTAATTTTGTGACAACCCTTCTAAATTGATAAGTGGATTTTTGGTTAGTTAAGAACTGTACTTGCAACGTATCTCTTATATCAATTTCTTAACTCACCAATTTCCGCCACGTCAATTTTTGGCGCCGTTGCCAGAGAGTTGCTTTAGAGTGCTAAGTTATTGATTGGAATTTATTTATTTGCATTTTATTTTATTTTGCTACTATGAGCTGCATGTTTCTTTCGTTAAATGACGCGTTCACTTCCTGATCCAAGCTTGCCAGTATTTGATCCTGAGATTGAAAGAACTATCTCACGAATAAGGCAAGCTCGGCGTCAGTTAGTCCTCTCCGAGGGCAAATCTGAAACGTCACTTGA
Organism: Arachis ipaensis; assembly: GCF_000816755.2. Taxonomy (NCBI): domain Eukaryota; kingdom Viridiplantae; phylum Streptophyta; class Magnoliopsida; order Fabales; family Fabaceae; genus Arachis; species Arachis ipaensis. The sequence continues at coordinate 112,797,452 of NC_029790.2, read as the reverse complement.
GGAAGAAACAAGCTCCCGTTCTGCTGATTCGGTTGATGTACGTGCAGGTGACATGGCAGCACCTAGAAGAATTACTATCCAGGAGGCTGGAGCCCCTGATTTCACAATGCAACCGTTTCAAGCGCATCACCCAGCAGTGGCTACGGATTTTGAAATAAAGACTGCACTGCTCAACTTGATGCCTAAGTTTCATGGCTTACCTGCTCAAGAGCCTATCAAGCACCTGAGAGATTTCCAAGCAGCCTGTTCTACTGTCAGGCGTGATGGTGCAGATGAAACTTCTATTCTGTTGAAATCTTTCCCGTTCTCTCTTGAGGGAAAAGCAAGAGAGTGGTACTACACTCAACCCGCAGCAACTGTTTCTGACTGGGATACGCTTAGAAGAAAATTTTTGGAAAAATTCTTTCCAGCTGAAGTTACTGATAAACTGAGGAAAGACATTTCCATGATTGTTAAGGATGAATCCGAGACTCTCTATGAATATTGGGAGCGCTTCAACAATCTTCTGGAAGCATGCCCCCACCATATGATTGACAAGATAGTGTTGCTCGGCTACGTCACACAGGGCATGAGACCCCAAGATAAGACCACATTGGAAAGTGCTAGCAATGGATCTATGAAAAAGTACAAGACCACTGATGAGGCATGGCAATTGATCAGTGACTTAGCTGAATCTACTCGAAATCACAAGCAGAAACAAGGCTGTTCAAAAGCTGTTGTAGAAGTATCCTCTAGCAGCGAGACTACTACTCTAACTCAGAGTATCTGTGAAATGACCAACTTACTGAAGCAGATGCAATTGAATCAACAACAAGTTCAGCAAGCTCAACCTTCTCCACCACAGCAAAGCCAACATTTAGTCCCACAGAGAGTGTGCGGGATCTGTGCTGATTATAGCCATTATACTGATGAATGTCTGCAGCTCCAGCAAGAAGACAACACTGTGGCAGCCACATATAACTTCTATGACCGTCCCAATCAAGGATACAATCAAGGTGGTAGCTACAACCATGGGTGGCAGGACAATTCGAACCAAGGTTGGAGAGATAATTCTAACCAGGACTGGAGGGACAATAATAATAGAGGAGGCAGAGATAATCAGGGAAATCAGAGGTGGAATAATAACAACAACAGGCAGCAGAACCAGAACCAGCCTTACAGAGCACCTCACCTGAGGCAATTCCAAGGATCACAGCACAACCAATAGCAGACCTCTCAGATCACTTATCATTCTTCATCTCCTAATGATGAGTTACTACAATCTATTGATCAGAGACAACAGGCCATGGAAAACAACCTTACTTCTACTCTAAATGGTTTGAACTCTACCTTGCAAGCTCTTGTCTCACAGATTGGATCAATGAATAACTCCAATAACCAGCCTTTAAGCTCCAGTGGAATCCCCTCTCAACCATTACCCAATCCAAATGGTGGCATTAATGCCATCACCCAAATGTCCAGAACCACATTGCAAGAGAGGAATCAGGAAGAGCCAAACCCACCAGAACACGCCTCAGCTGAAGAGGCAGTGGAAATAGAAGATGTTGAGGAGGAAGAGGATATACAGGACATGGCTGAAGAAGAAGAAGCTCAATCATAGGAAGAAGCACCAAAGGGCACAGACATTGTAGAAAATGCCATTCATATTCCATTTCCACAACTTGCAAGGAAGCCCAGGAAGCAGTTGGAACCTGATCCCAAAATGGTGGAAATATTCAAAAAGGTTGAGGTAACTGTTTCCCTTTTTGATGTTATTCAACAGGTACCTAAATACGCAAAGTTTCTAAAAGATTTATGCATACATAAAGACAAAATTAATGAACTAGAAACTATTCCTTTAGGTAGTTCCATATCTGCTTTAATGGGAGGTTTACCTGAAAAGTGTAGTGACCCAGGTCCATGTATGGTTAATTGTACTATTGGTGGTGTGATATTTTCTGACTGCATGTGTGATTTAGGAGCATGTGTTAGTATAATGACTTTGTCTATATATGATATTTTAAGGCTCTCTCCCTTAAAAAGGTCGGCAGCTCGTTTTGTGTTAGCAGATAAAAGCATTATTACAGTGGTTGGAGTTGCTAAAGATGTATTATTGGGCATTAAGGGGCTCACATTCTCCATTGATTTTTATATCCTGGAGATGCCCCAAAATGACTCAGAGAAGCCATCATCAATCCTACTCGGAAGACCATTCCTGAAGACCTTGAAGTTCAAATTGGATGCTTTTTCAGGAACATACTCTTTTGAAATAGACGGCCGAGTAATAACCTTCAATCTGAATAGAGTTATGAAGCACCCTCCAGAAGATCATTCTATCCTCCAGTGTGACATCATAGATGAAACCGTGGCTGAAGTTCACCGGGAGGAGTTCGAAGAGAAGTACATAGGACAAGATCCGAGTGTGGGGACACTTTCTGAGGACAATGAAAGTACTTTACCATTGTCACCAACTCCAGACAATCCAGAGCCTGGCCATGAGCAGAAGTTAGAATTAAAACCCCTCCCTCCACACCTCAAATATGCTTACCTTGAGGACAAGCAGAAGTTTCCAGTTATCATTGCACGGGAACTCACTTCTCAACAAGAGGAGCAGTTACTTAGTGTGCTGAGGAGGCACAAGAAGGCAATTGGGTGGAGTTTGGCATACATAGTAGGCATCAACCCTCAAGTTTGTGAGCACAGAATATTTTTGGAAGAGGGAGCTAAGCTTGTTCGTCAACCCCAGAGAAGACTGAATCCCACTATCTTGGAGGTTGTCAAAAAGGAAGTGACCAGACTACTTAAGGCAGATATCATCTATCCCATCTTAGACAGTGAATGGGTAAGCCCAATACAAGTGGTGCCCAAGAAGTCTGGAGTCACCACAGTGAAGAATGAGCATGGAGAGCTCATAGCAACCAGAGTACAGAATGCCTGGAGGGTCTGCATTGATTACAGGTGCCTAAACCAGGCCACTCGTAAGGATCATTATCCTCTTCCATTCATTGATCAAATGTTGGATCGCCTGTCAAGTAAATCGCATTATTTCTTTTTAGATGGTTACACAGGTTATTTTCAGATTCATATAGCTCCTGAAGATCAGGAAAAGACTACTTTTACATGTCTTTTTGGGACTTATGCTTATAAGAGAATGCCCTTTGGCTTGTGCAATGCACCAGCTACTTTCCAAAGGTGCATGATGAGTCTTTTCTCTGACCTTATTGAGGACTGTATAGAGGTTTTTATGGATGATTTTAGCGTTTATGGTGATTCCTTTAACCTTTGCTTAGACAGTTTATCTAGAGTATTAGATAAATGTGTCAGTACAAACCTTGTATTGAATTTTGAAAAATGTCACTTTATGGTAAGACAAGGCATTGTACTCAGACATGTTGTGTCTAATACTGGCATTTCTGTAGATCCCACAAAGGTGGATGTTATTTCTAGTTTACCTTACCCCTCCTCTGTGAGGGAAGTCCGTTTGTTCCTTGACCATGCAGGTTTTTACCGGAGATTCATTAAGGACTTTAGTAAGGTAGCACTTCCCTTATCCAGATTACTGCAGAAAGATATTGAGTTCAAGTTCAGTGAGGATTGCAAACAAGCGTTTGATAAGCTGAAGACTGCCCTGACTCAAACTCCAATTGTGAGAGGACCAAACTGGAGCTAGCCATTTGAAATCATGTGCGATGCTTCCAACCATGCAGTAGGAGCAGCGCTGGCTTAATGTGAAGGTAAGGACCCCTTTGTAATTGCTTATGCGTCTAAGACTTTAGACGCCGCTCAATCTAATTACACTACTACTGAGAAAGAGCTTCTTGCTATTGTTGTCGCTCTGGATAAATTCCGAGCCTATTTACTTGGTACTAAAGTAGTAGTGTACTCAGACCATGCAGCTCTAAAGTATTTATTAGCTAAAAAGGAATCCAAACCAAGGCTTATATGTTGGATACTGCTACTATAAGAATTTGATTTAGAAATAAAGGATAGGAGTGGTAACCAGAATCTAGTGGCGGACCACTTGAGTCGCCTTGAGCACATTAAAGATAACTCCACTCCTATAGCTGATAATTTTCCATTTGATAACCTGCAAGTAGTATCTGAGGTAGTCCCTTGGTATGCACCTGTAGCTAATTATCTAGTTAGTCGCACCTTTCCTCCAAACTTTACTAAGCATCAAAGAGACAAGCTGAAAAGCGAGTCTAAATATTATATATGGGATGACCCATATTTATGGAGATGTGGCGCTGACCAGATAATTAGAAGGTGTGTGCCTCAATCAGAATTCCAGTCCATTTTAGAGGCCTGTCACTCATCTGAGAGTGGAGGACATTTTGGCCCTCAAAGAACAGCTAGAAAAATCTTAGACTGTGGATTCTGGTGGCCTACTCTTTTTAAAGACGCTGCTAAATTTTGTAAATCCTGTTTCCCATGCCAAAAATTTGGTAATATATCCAGGAGGGATGAGATGCCTCAACAAATTATGCTTTTTTGTGAAATTTTTTATGTTTGGGGCATCGACTTCATGGGTCCATTTCCAAATTCTAATGGTTATTTTTATATATTGTTAGCTGTAGATTACGTTTCTAAATGGGTGGAAGCAATTGCTACCCGCACTGATAATGTTAACACTGTTGTTTTCTTTGTTAGAAACCACATTATTTGTCGCTTTGGATCACCACGAGCAATCGTGAGCGATCAAGGCACCGATTTTTGTAACAGGAGACTAACAGGATTACTGAAGAAGCATGGGATAATTCATAAAGTAGCAACAGCCTACCACCCTCAGACTAATGGGCAAGCCGAGGTGTCAAACAGAGAGATAAAGCGTATATTGCAGAAGATAGTCAAACCTCATAGAAGAGACTGGAGCACCAGGCTACAAGATGCACTTTGGGCATACAGAACAGCATACAAGACACCCATTGGGATGAGTCCCTTCCGCTTAGTTTATGGAAAATTCTGTCATCTCCCAGTTGAAGTAGAGCACAAAGCCTTTTGGGCATTAAAGGAGTGCAACATGGGATTTGAGAAAGCCGGAGCTAAAAGGAAGTTGCAATTGCAAGAATTGGAAAGCCTTCGCCTGGAAGCCTATGAGAACTCAAGACTGTACAAGGAAAAGATGAAGGTTGTACATGATCAGCACATCAAGAGGAAAGAGTTCCAACCTGGAGACTTAGTCCTCCTTTACAAATCTAGACTGAGGCTCATGCCAGGCAAGTTGAGATCAAGATGGGAAGGTCCATATAGAGTAGAGAAGGCTGAGCCGTACAGAGTTTTTCACCTAAGTCATCCTTCAAGCTCTGAACTCATCAAAGTTAATGGCCATCATTTGAAGCTATATCATGGTGAGAAGGTGACCAAAAACAAGGAGTTAGACATCTTCCTCTTGGAGGATCCACTCACAGGCAGAAGACTGAGCTAGTAGAGTGTCCAACTTAAGGACGTTAAAGCAAAGTGCTAGGTGGGAGACAACCCACCATGGTATGATCGTTCCTTTCTTTATTCTTAGTTTTCTTTTCCAATAACTCTTCTCTTTATTAGCACATTTAGTTTGCATCTGTATTTGCATATTTTTATTTTTATTTAAAAAAAAGAGAGGGAGAGCACGCGATGCAACAGTGTCGCCGACGCGTCCGCGTCGTAGGTGGCTCAGAGAGAATACGAAATCGAACAGAAAGTCACGCAGGAGCGTGGCCGGAGGTGTGCCTTTGGCACAAATCACCCCACGCATCCGCGTCACCCACGCAGACGCGTGACCTGAAAATCGACGTAAGAAAGGGTGCACGACCGAAAGTTGTGCTAGAGTGGTGCTGGACTGGTGCTGAACGCACAAGCCTTACCACGCTGACACATGGCTCACGCGTCCGCGTCATATCCCAATGATGGCCGCTCATGCGATCGCATCAACCACGTGACCGCGTCACCCTGGATTTTGGCAATTAGAAGTTTTGAACAGAGAGTTGTGCGAGCGCGAGGCTGCCCTCACGCCAGTAGCACAAAACGAGTCACGCGTCCGCGTGACCGACGCGACCGCGTCAATTCATCTAAGCGCCAACCGCGCGAACGCATACCCCACGCGTCTGCGTCGCTTGCGCCGCACAGCTTATCCTAATTTGCCAACTATCTTATCTTTCTCTTCCCCAAATCCTGCTTTTTCTTTTTTCCCCCCTTATTTCTTTCTTTCCCTTTCTTCTTCTTCCCTCTTTCTCACTTTCTACTTTCTCTCTCTCACCACCATTAACAAGGTTTTTCTTTTCTTCTTCCCTCTTTACTTTTCTATTCTTCTTCTTAATTTATGTTTTCTTCTTCTTTTCTTTTTCTTTTTACTTGCACTATCCATGTTTTTCTTTTTCTTTCTTTTTCTTTTAATTGGTGTTAGATATTTATTAAGGTCATTATTATTCCTTTTGTTTGCTTGTGGATTGTTAATACCCTGTTTGGCAATTATATGTCAATTTTTAAAGGGTTGCTTGCATGTTCCACTTATTATTTTCAATTGCTTATTTAACATGCATGCTATGTGTTTGTGAAAACGTCCGTATGGTATTGTGCACTATTTTTAGATTTCTTTTATTCTACTACTCTAAATGCCTGCTTTTTACAAAACCCTTTTTTTATATTTTATTAATTTAATATAATTGTTATTACAAATAGGTTGTTAGTTTAAATTCTGTGGTAATTTAACATAGACATTGAATGCTTGATCTACGCTACTCATGCCTTTGCCTGCATACCAATAAACACCTTGCATTCAATTGTCATCATATGCACTGGCTATTTTCTATTGATAACTTTTCACATGTAGTCATGACCATGTGTTAACATCATTTATCTTTTAAATGTGCATTACTTACCACCTTTCCCGTTCTCTTCTTTGCTCTATCCCTTGACATTTTGACATACTTTCTCTTTTCTCTCTTTTAGGATGACCACCAAGAAAGGCAAGGAGAAGGCTACTACCAAACCACCAGCAAGAAGAGGAACAAAATGAGCATTAGTGGCAGAGCCATCTTCAACTGCAGTAAAGCCCTCAACAAAAAGAATTAAGAGGATTATAAAGGTTAATGATAAAGAGAAAGCCTTCCCAACAAAGGACACTGCGTGATTTACCAATCGCTACTGTGAGCAGATGTTCCCCATCTTGGCAGAAAGGAGTTACAACAACGAACACCTTCTTATCCTCCCAAACCATATTACTGAATTTGTTGAGCCACAAATTGCACGAAGACAATGGGGTTTCCTACAGAGACAGCCACGGCAGGTTAATCTTTCTTGGGTAGTAGAGTTCTACTCCAATTTTCACCTGCCGACCCTGCAGTCTGTCTATGTCCGTCAGAAGCAAGTCCCCATTACAGAAGAGGCCATTCAACGAGCTCTAGATCTTCCCCCTACTCCAGAAGGACTGGATGCATTTCAAGAAGCCGCACTCAAGTGCCAGATGTACCAATTTGACTGGGACGCTGTTCTCAGAGTTATCGCACTACCTGGCAGCAGATGGATCTACGGATACCATCGTTCCCGTCCTAAGGGAATATCGGCTTCCGCACTTACCTTGGAGGCTCGTGTATGGGCACAAATTATGTCCCATTACGTCTTTCCGAGCACCCACGAGTCCTCCTTCACTGCAGACATGGCCGTTCTACTATGGTGCATCCTTACAGACCAGCCTTTGAACCTACCAAGACACATCCGGAATGCCATGGGACACGTACAAATTGCGGGTAACTTACCTTTTCCCACGTTGGTCTCAAATCTTATCTCAGTAGCCGGAGTCTCCTACAGAGCTGGAGACACCAAAGCCATGCTTCCACGGGATGATCAATATATCCCTAACGAGAAATATATCTGACCTCCCGCAGCCACTACAAGCCAGCCTACTGAACCGGCTGAAGATATTCCTCCTTCATCACCACAAGCACCTACAACCACTCAACTGCTCCATCAGATACTTGAAAGGTTGGATCGGCAGGAACACAAAGCAAGAGAGCGGCGTAACAAGCGCCGATTCACATACCTCAAGGAGCTACTTAAGGGAAAATACAGAGACTCAGACACCCCGGACTCCACTTCCTTTACCAGCACAGGGAGCCATGACGGTCCCAACTGTGGAGATACTGCTACCAGCCCCCCTTTGTTCCTGACAGATGGCACCGAGGACGGTGCAAAGCCTTAAGTGTGGGGAGGTCGATCAGTACCTGACTTCCAGAGGTAAATTCTCTTCCCTAACACCAATAAAGTAGAATATTTAGTCAGTTTTTCTTTTGTATAATAGGATAGATTGCATAGTAATAGATTAGTTGCATGCATGTTCTACTTGATTGAAAAGATAATAAGTTTCTTATAAGACACTATTTTTAGAACAAAATTTTTAGAACAAAATTTCACTAATTTTAATTAAAACTTTTATGTTAAATCTACTTGAAGTTGTATTTGGAACATGGTTTTTGAGCTAAAAAACACACAACCTGTGAGACTTTGAGCCTTTATACATGGTTATATTATTTAACCATAATTATTTTATTCTTGTGTGTTTACTTCTCTATGACTGTAATCTATATTTTGTTTCATCCTATATGTCCAATGCTTAATATATTTATATGCTTGCATATGATTGAGGCCATTATTTGTTTAGCTCACTTATTCCAAATTAAGTCTACCCTTGCAATTACCTTTGTTAGCCACTTTGAGCCTTTAAATCCCATTTGTTCTTTATTTTACCACATTACGAGCCTTAAGCGGAAAAATAATTTTATATCCCAATTGAATCTTTGGTTAGCTTAAGATAGAATTGTGTGTTAATTAAGTATGGGAAAATTGTGGGAACAAAAGATAATAAGGGAATGTGTCATAATGATATAATGGGAATTTGGGTACCTACTCATGTGAAACTACAAGAATTAGAAATCTATGTGCATTGATAAGCTATGTTTATTTTTATATTTATGTTTAAAAAAATCCAAAAATATTCAATTATTAAATAATGGGATAAAATTACCCCAATGTTAAGTTAAGAATTCAAAAATCAATGCATGTATGATAAAATTAAAATGAAAGTTGATACATGAGTATGGAATGTGAAAAGAAAATTTTGGGTAGCTAAGTGTGAAATTTAAGCTATAAAGAATATATATGTGTTAGGTGAAAGCTTGGGTTAATTAAAGATTCAATTTATAAGCTTACTTAGCCATATATATACCCGTACCCTTACCTTGGCCCCATTACAACCTTGAAAAGACCTCATGATGTTTGCATTGGTATATTAACTGTTGTTGATTGGTTAGGTGAAGAACAAAAATTAAAAAGCATGATTAGGGAAGGATAGAGTGATTACCCTATACACTAGAGAGATTAGAGCATACATACATCATCAGTGAGGGTTCAATGCTTGAGTTCTATGTTCCCTGCTTTTATGAGCTACCTTCTTGCATTTTTATCTGTTTTTACTGTATAAGAATTGAATTAGTGGAATTTGATTTGTGATTGTCTTGAAGAGCTTATTTACTTTTGACCAAGTGGACAAAAATCATATAGTTGCATTCACATATATAGGTTGCATTGCATTGCATGAGTTTTACATGTTCCTACTCATTTACTTTATCTCCTTCAACTAAGCATGAGGACATGTTAATATCTAAGTGTGGGGAGGTTGATAAACCATTATTTTATGGTTTATATCGTGTTTAATTGTGTGGTTTTATCAAATCTTTACCCACTTATTCATTAAATAAGCATGCATTTATAATTCCTTCCTAAAAATACTTTATGATTGAAAACTTGCTTCCTAGAGACTTTTAATTTTGTATTTTAATCCTCCTTTATTCCATTCGATGCCGTGATCTGTGTGTTAAGTGTTTCAGGCTTTATAGGGCATGAATGACTTGGAGATTAGAAAGGAAGCTTGCAAAAATGGAAGAAACACAAGAAATTAAGGAGATAACCAGCGAGAAGTGACGCGGACGCATGGCTCACGCGACCGCGCGGATTGAAAACTGCACAAGTGATGCGAAGGCGTGGATGACGCGCACGCGTGGCAAGGCAAAACGCTGGATGACGCGAACGCCTGGATGACGCGATCGCGTGACATGCGCGATCTGCAGAATCTGCAGAATTCGCTGGGGGCGAATTTGGGCCCTGTTTTGACCCATTTCTTGGCCTAGGAAAGCAGATTAGAGCCAGGGAACATGCAGAGACAGGAGACAACATTCATTCCGCCTAATTGTAGTTTTTAGATCTGATTTTACTCCTCCTCTAGGTTTTCTTTCTACACATTCATAGTTCTTAGGATTTTAATTTTATTGCTTTTTGGATTGGGATATTGAGAAGAGTTATTACCTCCGTCAGAACTTCATTATTCTAGTTTGTGTCCTTACTTGTCTCTTACTCTTCCATGTCTTCAATTTATTCAGAATTACTATTGGATTATTTTTAGAATTTATTAATACAAGAACTACTTTTATTTTTAATTGATCTTTTTAATTATTATTTATCATGTCTTTCTTTATTTCCCTTTCTTATGTTGTGAAGTTTACATTCATAATGAGCGAGTAGTTCCATAACTTGATTGGGAGTTGATTGAAAGGAGGACTCTGAGTTGGAATGCTCAAGAGAAAAATTGTAATTGGGTTTATTGTTGGATTGCCCTCTAGTCACTGACACTAATCCTTTCCAAAGGGGGAGGATTGGAACTTGTGAATAGAAATAGCTTTCCAACTTGCTTGACTTTCCTCTACCTATTAAGGGATAACTAAGCAGAACAACCTTCAATTATCAATTAATCTTGAGAGTATTCCAACAAGAATAGGGCTTCCAACTAATCTACTCCCAGTCAAGGTTTTTATTTAAGATTACATAAATTCTCTAATTTAATTTTCTGTTTATCAACTCAAAACATTTTAGAAAACATCTGATTAATAAAATAGCACACCTTTCTGCAACTCGTTAGGAGACGACCTGGGATTCATACTCCCAGTATTTTAATTTTAATTTTGTGACAACCCTTCTAAATTGATAAGTGGATTTTTGGTTGGTTAAGAACTGTACTTGCATCGTATCTCTTATATCAATCTCTTAACTCGCCAATTTCCGCCACGTCAGTGATGCTAAGAGGCAACTATACCAGTTGGGGAGGCATGATCTGAGGCCGGTTGCTAGGGGATGACTGGAGTTCATTCAGCGCTCCATCATCCCTACGAGTAATCGATCTGAGGTTACCATTGACCGAGCAGTGATGATTCACTGCATTATGCTTGGTAATAGGGTAGAGGTGCATCGCGTGATCCCTCAAGAGTTATACAACTTTGACGCGAAGGCATCCACTTCTGCCAAACTTGCCTTTCCCCACATCATCTTCCGCCTATGTGATGCCCCTCGAGTGCGCATTGATGGCGACACCCCCATTGACATCGAGAGGCTGATCACTAGGAGGGGTATAGAGTACACTAAGGAGTATACGTGAGCACCGCCTCAGGAGCCAGTTCAGCCTCCTCAGTAGGAGCAGCTTGAGGTACCTCAAGGTCATTATTTCCCTCCTCAGGATTATTAGAATCACCTGAGATCATCCATTGGGCATCTAGCATCATCTATTAATTAGCTAAGGGTAGACCATGAGAGCCACTCTGCCTTTCTTCAGCAGATGGTGGAGGAGCAGCAGAGCCACCGGTGAGAGATAGAGGAACTGAGGCGTGATTTTGGAGCTTGGAGAGGATTCTCGGGAGAGAGCAGCCACCATGACTGAGGTGGTTGAGTTTCTTATCTGTTAGTTCTCCTATTTTCTATTTTTCAGTTATTATATCTTATTTTCTATTTTCTGTTTAAATCCTTTGTATGAGTAATAGTATTTCTAGTTTTTGTAGCTTAGTTAACTACTTTAGTATTTTATGCTTATTTCACAAAGTTATCTCATGTATTGCTCAAAGAGCTTGAAAAAGAAAAAGAAAAAGAAAAGTGATGTAATTGCATGAGAACTTGAGATTTATATATTTTGAATTGTCCTATTTACTTTGATGTGGTGGTATTATCTGTGGCTCTGAATGTATGCAAAGAATAGTGCATAATTAATCTTGAAGTTGAGAATGCTGATTCTTGAGGTATAGAAATTTACACAAGTATTATGGATTCTCTAAATTAAATGAGAAATTAGTCCTTGAAGAAAAATAAACAGCAAAAAGAAAAAGAAACTAAAGAGTAAGGTCCAAGGCTCTGAACATCAATGGCTAGGAAGATTAAATGTGATTAAAAGCTCAAAGAGTTTTTTTCTTAGCCATATGCTTGTGGTATGAATGTGTTAAGGAATTCTTGAGACAAAACACTAAGAATCGAGACCAAGTACAAATAAAGAGTATGCCAAAGGCTCTGAGCACCACTGACTGGGAAATATAAAAAGAAAAATCAGAACTCAAAGAGTTCCTAGTTAAGTGCTTGTGGTATTTTTGTGTCAAGCAAAACTTGAGACAAAATATTTAGAAGTCACGGTTAGGCTCAAGGTGCAAAGTACCAAAGAAAAGATAAGAAAAAGATGTGTTCAAGGACTAATCAAAGGTTAAAAAGGAAGAGAGTTCATAATATTATCCGAGTTCTAGTTCTGAAGGACATTGCCATTTTCTGAGCTTCAAAGGATAGTGAGATGCCGAAACTATTTAGGATCACAGTGTCATCAACCCCATTCAGTGAATGGATAGGAGCTTAACTGAAGACCCAATTCTTGGGCAAGTTCACTTCTCAGTTCTATATTGTTTTAATTGCTTGAGGACAAGCAACAATTCAAATTTGGTGTTGTGATGCGTGAGCATTTTTTCTTTTTTTTTATTATTTTAGATATAAATTTATTTAGTTTTATTGGAATTTTAGTGTTTGAAACCTATTTGGATGCTACTTTGAATCGTTCTATTATTTTGATTATTTCAGGTGAAGTTTGGATCAGTTTGATAGAGCCTGTGCAGAAGAAAAGAGAATAATTTTAATTCTGTTGAGCTGGCGCTAAACGCCGCATCTGGCGTTTAGCGCCCAAACACTTTGGATTGCGTGCAGCCATTCTGTCAAGCCGCCGCTAAACGCGGACCTGGGCGTTTAGCGCCAGGTGCCTAATAACATGTGCGAGCTCTCTGCCTCGAAGGGCTCTAAACACCGAGCCTGGCGTTTAGCGCCAGGAAGACAGCAAGGTTTGGAAGCTTTTTGCCACCTGGGGTGCTAAACGCCAACAGTAACACAGATCCAAGTTTAATCAAAGGAGTTTCTTCAGTAGATTTGGCTTTTAATTAACTGTATTTTATTTTATTTTGATTATTTTTATTTACAAACACAATTTTTTGGATTTTAGTAGTTATTATTTTATTTTATTTTCAAATCAAATTAGGTTAGATATAAAAGGGATAAGATCTAACCCTTCGGTCTCTCTCTTCTTCTACCTCATTCTAGTTGTCACACACTTTTGAACCTTAGTTTTTCTCTGAGTAATGAGCAACTAAATCTCCTTGGTTAAGATTAGGAACTCTGTTTATTTACATGGATTAATACTATTACTATTCTACTTTTATTAATGTATTGATTTGAATTCAAGGAATTGCTTTCGTTCTTCATCTTAGGGATTAGGGTATATTGGAAGATAACCCTTGTTCTACTTAAGTTCTTATTAAATCTTAGAAAAGTAATTTACGTGGACAAAATCTTGAAAGTAATTCCTCCTAAATCACTAATTGCTTGGATTTAATGGGGTGACATATAATCCTCTTATATTTGGGTAATTAGGGTTTTTGTGGTTAATAAACTAGAATTGAACCTAACCCTTTAATTTATATTAAGTGACCAAGAAATTTGCGGTTGATTAGGTTAGAGGAGACTAGCTCACTAAGGAATTAGGGTTTCAATTACAGTTTGCCATGAATTAAATATTGTATGATTAAAGTAGTTGGTAAGAAATATAAATCCGGAAAAATAAACATCTCTGAAACCTTAACTGTTTTTCTCACGTGCTTTTCACCCAATTTCACTGTTTGTCTTCTAAATTTTTGAGTTATTGTTTAATGTTCTTGAACCCAAAAACTTCATTTTCTGTTTGTTTGACTAAACAAATCATTCAACCATTGTTTGTGGTTTTGAAATCTGCATTAGGTACCTATTTTATTTATTTAACCTAAGTAATTAGAATCAATTATACAAAGTATATAATGATCCTAGGTATACCAAAGAAACCAATGTTGATCTTCTAACTTTATCAACTCACTATACCTATTCCATTAACTAAGTTACTAAAGACTAAACATCTAAACTTATTATTCACTGACAATAAAAAAAGTTAAACTACTAACCTTAAAGTCTAAAGCTCCAGCTACGTGCCAAATAGCATTCAGTCTGTTGATGTCTCCTTCGCGAACATATTGTTGGGGGAGCCATTTTTTCTAAAGGAACTTGAATTCACGCGTCTAGAAGGTCATAAAAGTGAAAAAAATGGTTGTAATGCACGTAATTCTCGGATGCTGTGACTTATATACACATACGAGCTTATCTCGGATGCTAAGCTCCCATCCACGACAATTGCTCTTATCTCGGGTGCTGAGACCCCTTTCACAAAATGCTCCTATCTCAGATGTTCAGTATCCGATATCAACGCTTTTACATATCTTGAGTGCACCCATGATGTGACTCAGCGTCACCCTATCACAACATAGAATCATAACATTTGAGATATGACCATTCTTGAGTTATCCCTCACCATCCGAGATGTATCTAAAAATGTATTTTCGTAATTACCTCACCGTTTATTTATTTTTGTAATTACTATATTTATTTAATCTTCTTTATATATAAAAGGAGAACAGTAGATGATTCTTTACTGGACAAGTGTCTAATCTGTTTGAATGATACATAACTCACTAAAGATTAAGAGTATCAAAGCAAATATATATCTAGAATGACAAAATTTGGATATTTAGCGGCAACTTTTTTCATAAATTACTGCATTTCAAAATTCAAAAATTCAGATCTCTCTCCATCGTTCTCTTTGTCTGCCGGTACGAAAGCTCAGCACCGTCACCAGAATAAACGCAAAAACTTTGATCGCAATGCAAACAGAGGAACCGCCGTTAGAGACTTTTCATCTGTTTCCGAAAACCGAGGCTCGATCACTTCGCAGTTACTTAGCAAAGATGGTTGTCATGGCTTATGGCCGTCACCGGGGAAGCAATCAGCGATTGGGCTCATCACCGTCGAGCAGCAGAGATGAAGAATAACAATCCAGAAGTGATGATGGTTGTTGATGCAGCCGCGAGGAGAAAGAACAGCGGCAGCGGCGAGTGGTGTTCCTCCCAACAGTGAAGAAGGAGTAGCTAGAAGCAAGTTGATGACACGGTGAAGAGAACGAGAGCTCTGAGATCCTACCATCGACGGTGTTGCGGAGGTAATTTTTTTTGAAGTAGAAATTTATTTTATATTTTCTTAACCCGATGTGATTCACCCTTATTCACAGATCTGGCTTTTACTATCATTAGCTTTGTATAGTGTCTTTTAATTTTTTTTAATTGATGCGCTCTTTCTAATGATAGAAGCTAAGGAGGGCTAATAAGGAAAATTGGAATCGAGCAGAGTAGATGTAAATGCTGAATGGTTTTAATTTGCTTTGGTTTGGTGACTCAATGTTGTTGCATCTAGATTTGGATACCATGAATTAGACTTTGTAGTACTCTTTTATTTATCTGACAGAATGAATTCATGGAGGGTTTTGTTTTCTTCTACTAAATGGAACTGAAATTTTGAGTAATTAATCATTAAATTCTGCTGCATGTGCAGCTTGCAACTGAACACTGTGCCAATCCGAAGACATGCTTCTTTCATGTTCTCTTCAAGGTTTGGTTTATCTGATTATGATCTCTTTTCATATCCTCCTATGAGGCAATGAGCCATATTTATTTCCTAAATTCTTCAATAGTATATTTTGTTAAAAAATATTTCGACAGCCATGTTTGTATTTTTTAAGATACCTAAACAGGGTACTTATTGTTGTTATAGATTTTCAACAGGTGTGCATAAAAGGGTTTCATTTAAATGAATAGTGGCCAAACTATTGGAATGCTTCTGAAATTTGTGAACCATATCAGTGCATACAGTAACGATTTGTACATTGTCTCATATAAAATGAGTGTGCGTGTAATCCTCTTCTTCTTAAGGTAAGTCATTCTAATTTAAGTGGACTTTGAAGGGGTTCCTTTGTTGGATGGCAAACATTAATATTTAACTAAGTTTATATGTATTGTAATATTGTCTAACTAATTTTGTTCTTCTTTCTCTGGCCATTGTGGATGCATTCTTCAATAGATGTTTCATAAATTGATGCTGATGGCAAACAGGCAAAGTAAGTAAACATTATTATTAAGTTTATTGGAACCTGTATATATTATGTAGTTCTTATTTTTTTTTAAAATTTAGATGGTTAGTGATTTTATTAATTCACACCTTATCATATGAGAACAGCAAATCTGTAGAAGCTTAGCATGGTGAGTTATCAAATCTTATGCCTTATTGGCTTATTCTTGGTTATTTTGGATGGTATATGGGCACATCTATAGAAGTGTAAACTGTAAAAGAAACTATAGAACACATATTGCAAACATTAGGAACAATATTTTAAATGATTTATTGTGAATCAAATTGATCTCTTATCTTAAAGCATGCTATTGGTAAACTTTTGATATTGAAAAAGGTACTTTCTTCAATTCAAGAATTAAGTCACATGTGCAGTTGTTCCACATTAAATATTGATTTTTGCTTTGAGATATAGCATTTGGTTAGTCTTAGAAGTTTTTTGCTTTTAATCACTTTTGATGTCACCATAAAAAAACTTCCTAACTTAACAATTTGCTACTTCTCTTGGGGATGTTATAAGAATGAGAAACGTGTAACTTTGGATGATATATGGGCAGAACAGCTATAGAGAAGAAAATTTTATTTCCTTTCAATAAATTTACAAAGTTGAATCTTTGGATGATGTAGCTTCTGAATATATTACAAGCTAATTATAACTATCAGCAATGAATGGTTGGGCATACCATAGACTTTTTCTTCATTTCTTAATGGAGATTTGTAATGCAGATTTCTAAAATGGTGTAATTCTCTTGGAGAATTCCCATACTTTGATTCTTGATCAGGTTAAAAGAAATCATGCTTTCATGTTCAGCTCTGTAAAGAAGGTAATGAATACTGCAATGCATCAAAATGGAAAATGGACATCAGCTCCAAGAGTTCTCAAAGGTAAATTTGACTGTCTTTTATTTGGTAAGCCTTTTAAGTGCTAATTTTTCCTTTTGTTTTCTTACTTGCATGATTCATTCTATTGTCTTATATATAAATTTATTTGGTTTGATGTTTGGCAAAAAAGTCAAGGTTCAGGGGTTTATCATGCTCTACACAACTCTTACCTACTATATTAAATGTTAAGATGTAAGGACAAAACTTATGTGAATTTACATTAGTGTTTGATCTTATAATTTTTATTTATATTTTTTTTATTTATCAAACTCATAGTAGAACAAATCCATAATGAACCTTTTATTTTTTATTTTATTTTGCCCTTGCACGATAAGCACTTAATCATTTCCACCTTCTTGAATCTTGATTTTCTTTCAATTCTCAAATTAGAAAAATATCTTATTTATATGTTGTTTTCATTATAAATTATGATACCTATTGAATTTATTTAGTTCATAAACAAATAAGGTGTAAGTAAAATTTTACTTAGAGATAATAATTTAAATCGTTTAATTAACATGGAAATGATGAGTACTACTACTGGATCAATGATTATGTTTTTAATATAAGTAAAAGTAAGATTTATCTTGATTTGACCATCCAATCAGATGGAGAAATAGAAGCAAGCATAATAAATATTTCAAATAAAAATGTATCACTACAACTCAAGGATAAATTTTACCACACATATATAAGACCAACAATGGTGTATAGCTAATATCTAGCATTGTTTTTTCCACTAATTAAGGAAACT
This sequence comes from Arachis ipaensis, assembly GCF_000816755.2. Lineage (NCBI taxonomy): Eukaryota > Viridiplantae > Streptophyta > Magnoliopsida > Fabales > Fabaceae > Arachis > Arachis ipaensis. The sequence continues at coordinate 112,779,481 of NC_029790.2, read as the reverse complement.
CACGATTATCTGTGCGGCAACTTCATGTGAGGTTGTACAAAGTTTAGTTTAACCTGTTTCGTGTGAGGATAAGTGTATGCTTATTGTTGATTTAGGTCGAGATTTTGACTCAAAGGTTCA